>NW_026126222.1:0-77836 GCF_943737965.1 Phodopus roborovskii | reverse complement strand
CAGGGATTAAAGTCCTGTGCTACCAGTGCCCCTGCTTCAAGCAGTATTTAGGTCCAAAATTATGTGTATTTCATTTTATAACAAATATATAAGTGTAAGGAGTAAATTTTTTCTTCCTGTACTGCTGATCTGTTGCTGCCACAGCGCCAGCCCCAATTAACACACAGAGACTCACTGTATTTGATATAATGCTATTGGCCCGGTTCTAGTTTCCTTTTCAGCTAGCTCTGTCTTAAGTAGTAACCCATTTATGCTGATCTATGTATTTTCACGTGTTATAACCGAGAGCGGAGGAACGGGGTTATGTTCTCTCTCCACTTTCCATCTTGACTCCTCCTTTTCTACTTCATCTTTCCTCCTTGTCCCTCCTATCTTCCTTTCCTATTGGCCAACAGTGCTTTATTCATTAACCAGTATGAGAAACATATTTACAGAATCGCATCTCCCATCATATAAAGGCCATTGCTTAAAGTAATTACTTATATTTTTGTCTTAAGATTACTGACAAAGGTGTTTTAAAGTATTTTCCTAAGTACTAGTTCCAACATGAGTCATATTTAATATTTAAAGATCCTATTATTTGTTGAATTCTGAAATTCCTTCCTACACTTATATTTTAAATTAAAAGCAGTATAGTTTATTTTATAGTATAATATCCCTTAAGGCATCACATTTATAAACAGTAAATCATGTTTTCAAGTAACAAACAAGATGCAGCTTTGTTGTCCTATGTGCCTGTCCTCTACACTGTCTTCTAGTTTTAATCTTCTAGGAGAATGAAACGAGTTTTGTTTGGGGAAGTTTTATGTTGATCCTGGTCATTACAAGAAATGTTTCTTGTGGGCCATTCCGTCGGGTTTACTAATGTAAATGTTAAGTTTGAAAGTTTTACTACATTGAAACAGTGTTTACAAGATCTCTCAAGTGTATTGAGGTCTGGCATAGCTGTTAGGACAAATACACCTGACATTGCTGATGGCCTTTCTTATTAATCCTTTCTAGCTTAGAAGTCCATTTGTTAATGTGAGGATTTATTTGTGAGATCAATATTGTGATGTGAATGTTGGGATATCAGAAACAGGCTTGGAGCTATCGTGGTTTTGTGGGTGTGCCCTCAGGGCTCAATTTCCACTGAACTTCTCCCATCTCTTGGAACTTGAGAAATGTGCAGGGAAATGAAGGGCTTTCCATCTTGCCTTCCCCAAGAGCCGAGATTTCCCCTGACTCCACACCATGAAAGCAGAAATGAGCTCCATCAGTGCTCAATTTCCCCCTTCCCAACAACCTGAAGCTGAGCCTGCAGCCTGCACCAGGACTACCAGAAACACAAGGAGACCTGATACTTTCCAAGGCAATCATTTCTTCTCATTTGCAGTTTAGTCAACTGCTGTTCCTTATGTGATTCTGCTGTTGGTCAGTGAAGCTTAACGTAATCAGAATTTGAGAATAGTATATTGTAAGGAAGGATTCCATTCTGGATAGCATCTTTTACTTTGATTATTACCTCTTATATAATCATGGTAGTTGTGAATGTGTCTGTGTCTTTAGACCAGGAATGTGTAGAAACATCTGGTTGCAGACAAATTTAAATGTAACTGTAGCTATAATTATTCAAATTTAAATTGAAGTCTTATTTGGCATTGTTATTAAAACCAGCCAGTGTCCTATAATCATGGTTCCTTGAATGAGAACTTTTGCTGGAGGGTCTTTTGCTGGAGAAAAGTGGATCAGTGGTTAAGACTGGCTCCTACATCAGAACATAGTACTTGAGCTTTGTCCCCAGCATCCACAAAGAGCTTCACTGCAAGGCACTTCTCCTTCCAGGGCTGACTTCATTCCCTTTTAGCATCTCTTCTTGGCAGATACCCATTGACTCTGGCATTTCTGAAATCTTATTTATTTCTGTGTATCTCATGCATGCCTGATGCCCTGATAAGGTCAGAGCAGAGCACCTGAGCCTCTGGTAACAGAGTTCAAGACTTTGTGAGCGGCAGTGTGCTTGCTGGGATATATGCACAGTCCTATGGAAGAGACAACCGGGACCCTTATTCCTGAAGCCATCATTCCCGCCCTTTATTGTTATGTCATATTTCAGGCATGTAATCTAATGTATGCTTTTGAGGTTAGTTTTGACCCTTATTAAGGGTTTCTTGTGTCTGTACATAATAGAAATTTTATTGTGTTTCATACCAATCATCTCATTGTTTTTAGTCCATTTACATTTATCATATTTACCAGTAAGTAATTTAGGCAGGTAAATGTCAATGGATATGTAAAGAATACCAGAAATATAATTTGGGAAATTGTTCTTAATGCATGATCTTATTTAATCATTTAGTATTTGGTAGATTGAATCTGTAAGGACCTATTCAACTATCTTTCACTACCCAATGAAGGTGAGAAAGGTGTGTATCTATTGTAGGTACTAAACTAGCTAACATTAAGAAAGAATAAAATTCAGAACTTTAAATTTTCATTGTGTATTTGTTGAGTTATTTATTAGGGAAATTTTTACATAATAGTATATTCTATATGCTGAGGGCAAGGTTGGCATAGGTAGAAAGGATGGAACCGGGTGGTGCATCCTGAGTTGTTTCCCTTAGGCTGACAGGGCTGAATAGGTCAACATCACCCTCCCAAAGGATATCTGTGCTGTTTAAATTTCTCCTAGCCTGAGGCTGCTTTGGCACCCTAATGAAGAATATTATTGTATTTAGGTCGCGATGTTCTCTGTCCCAGCAAGGGGAGTGGAATATATCAGGGTCATTTGCATCTGTTAATGGACTGGGAATAAAATTAATACTCATGTAGTATTGGTTTGGGGGGTTGTAATTTTTGTCTAGATGGGCCAGTAACTTCCACTTTTGAATCCGGAAAGCGTGCCACCGAACATGATACTGGGGGTAAGTATTAGAAATTGAATTCTACCTGTGGATCTACAACTAGGCTCTTGGTTTTATTAGAACAAGGCTTGAGCTCTTCTACTTTGTTATATTAATAAAATGCACTTACACTTAGCATTAACACATTCATTATTGGTTTGTAACATTCTGTGAAACAGTATGGAACACAAGGCAGGTTTTGATGGCCCATGTAATCCTATCATTTTGGCAGGTTGAGGCCAAGCATGGTAATTTGAAAGCCAATGTGGACTATATGACTATATGAAATAGCATTTGTCTCAAAAAATATAAGCTTTAGAAATGCCATACCCTTTAAGACCACTGTTGGCTCTCCTACATTACCTGAATTTGATTCCTAGCACCTGAGTGTGGGCTCACCAAACTTCTTAACTCCATTTTAAGAGATATGAAATCGTATTCTATCCTTCCAGAATACTGAATGTATAGAGTATGCAGATATGCATGAAGAAAAAAAAAACACATTCCAGTGAGATGAAAAAGTATTAAAACAAACAAACAAAGCCACCTGATATCTCCCACTTTACGAAGTACAACTTTTAGATGAATTTCCAAGCTTTTTTATGTACTATAGACTATTTCAGATTCCTTCCTTAAAATCTTAATAACTATGTATTTTCTTTACAAATATAGCATTGATTTTTATCATTATGATAATATTGAATTCTCAACCTTTTCCTTATCTTTTTGTGTTTGATAAAGGAGTCAATTTTTTTCCCTTGAAGTTAGGGTTTCCCATTAGATATGTTGCAAGTCTGGGAACTCGCTGTATTTAAAAAGGCTAGATTAGTAATGGTACTGACAGAGATACAACCTGCCACTACTGAATTTCTTGAATTAAAGGCCTGTGCCCTCTCTTCCTGATGTATATATATCTTAAAAAGTGTCGTTTTTTGATGTAGCTGAACTGTGTTTTTGTTTTAGGGTGAGCTAGGTAGATTGTTACTAATATGCTTAAAGATTTCTGTTTAATTAGTAAAAATAATTAGGATATCAAATAAGCTGATCCTACACACATGTGGGAAACTCAGACTGTTCCCAGACTTGCTGGAATGTAATGGACTTCCTTTTCTTTGCCTGACACTCCCAGTAAAGGAGCTGTGTCCAAGCCACTTCACTGACTGTTGATGTAGATTATCATTCTGTTACAGAAGGAAACGTTGCCCACCACTAGACCTCCTGCAAACAATGTAGCTGGTCATGTCTTGACTCCTCCACCTGTTCCCGGGCTTAAAGGCCCTAGAGGCTCCTAGAGGTCCCCAGAGGCCCTGCCTCTCAATATGATCGAAGAGGCCGGATCCCACCACCTCCTCCTCCACGAAACATCTGTAGAGGTCCTGGACAGTATGTACCACAAAAGAAATTTGCAGGCCCACAGTTTCCTCCAATGTCAGGTAGGCTTATCTAAAAGTCTCTGTATGTGTCCATTTTTTTTTCTATTCTTTCCTTCAAGTTTGATTCCTGTTACTGTGAGAAACACAGGCCAGGACCAACTTGAGGAGGGAAAATTGCATGGGATCATGGGTTACATTTCAGCAGCAAAGGATTTCAAGGCTTCAACTTGATCCATCTTATGGAATGTTGAATTTCAACTGTGTTATGATCAGCCAGAAGATCAGTAAAATTACAAGCTGTTTTTTGTTTATTTGCTTGTTTTTGTTGTTGTTTTTTTCCTCTACATTGCAGGATTTCTCTAGCTTTGCAGCCTGTCCTGGAACATTCTCTGTAGATGAGGCTTCCCTTGATTAATGGAGATCCACCTGTCTCTGCTTCCCATGTACTGGGATTAAATTCAAGTTTCAAACATAACCAGAAGCAAATAGTATTAGGATTAAAACTATGTGTGTTTCATTTGATAGTAATGAATTGAGACCATTATTTCAAATAATTATTAAATATGGACTTACAATTATGGACTAAAGTGATTCACAGTATTACTTCTAAGAAATAGTTTTTACATGATCATGTTTAAAATCCAAAATCAGTTTATTATTTGGTGAATTCATGAAATTCCTTCATACACTTACATTTTAAAATAAATGTAATTAGTTGCTTTTACAGCATAATTACCCCTTTCACATCATGTTTTTGTACACAATAAATCATGTTTTCAAGTAGTAGAAAAGAACAAGCTCAGTTGTGTTTGGTGTCTTTTCTCTGCCATGGCCTCTAGTCTTAAGCTCCTTCAGAACGATATGTGTTTTTTGAGTGAATTTATTCCACTGGCATTATAGGAAATTTCTCTTGTCGAATGTCAGGTCGATATTATCATGGGACTGTTAAGTGTGAACGTTTTACTGTATTGAAATCTATTTTAAAATAGGTCTCCAGCATATTGAGATCTGGCATAGCTGCAAGATCGGACAAATACAACTGAAATCATTGGCGATGTTCTTACTTATTAATCATATGTAGCAAAGAAGTCCATTTTTCAATGTTAAGATTTGTTTGTAAGATCAAGTATTATTTTAGTGTTGACATATTACCACAGGGGCTGGAGCTATTGGTTTAATATGTGTAAGGTATAGGGTTTTACTTTCTGATGACCTAGACCCATCTCTTGAAATTGAGAAAAGTGCATGAACCTATGGGCTTTCAAAGTTTCCTCAACAAAAGTGCTGCATTTTCCCAAACCCCAACATCCTGAGTGTAGAAATGATCTCCCTCCAGAATCGATTCCACTTTCTCAACATGCACATGAAACTCCATCTACACCAGGACCTCCTCAAACACAAGGACAACTGGCAATTTCCATGGCAATAATTTATTGTCATTTGCACTCTGACAACTGATGTTCCTTCTTGTGACTCTGTTGTGGTTCAGAAGGGCGCTTAATACATTTAAAATTCATAATAGTATTTTGGGAAGAAGGATGATTTAAATACTATCTTATGAGTAAATTATTTCCATTTATTTCACTATGGATAGTAACATTTACATTGATTATTACCTCTTATATGATGAAGGGAGTTATGCATACAGTTTTAGTAATTAGGATACTTTAAACTCTAACCTCTGTGTCCTTACACTAGTAATGCATAGAACATTATGGTTGTAGACATTTGTAAAATTAACTGTAGCTACAATCGATCAAATTTTAATTGAAGTAAATTCTTATTTCACAGTGTTAATATTAAAGCCAGCTTGTGTCCCATAAACATGGTTCCATAAATGAGTACTTTTTTACTCTGTAGTTCCAGAGGGAAGGGTCTGAGCTGGATAATTGGAGGATCACTGGTTAATACTGGCTCCTCCAGCAGAACTGAGGACTTGGGCTTTGTTCCCAGCATCCACATATAGCTACAGTGCAAGGCAATTCTCTCTGTTGGGCTGGTAGTACTCCCTGTTAGCAGCATATCTTGGCAGATATACCATGACTGTGGCATCCCCCACTATCTTCTTTCTGTGTATCACATTCATTTGTAATGTATGAGAAGGCCAGAAGTGGGCATCAGAGCCCCTGGAAGTGCTGTTACAAATTGTTGTGAGCTGTTGTGTTGTTGCTGTGAATTAAACACAGGTCCTAAGGAAAAGCAGCCTGTATACTTAAACACTGAACCCATTTATCCACAACTTATATGTTGATAATATTTTAGGAGTGCCATCTAATGTATGTGTGGAACGGAAATTGTGTTGACATAGTAATTATTTCCTATATTTGGCCATAGTACAAACTGTCCTTTGCTCCCTAGGTATCATCTCATTGGTCTCTATTTGCAGATGATATGATAGTTTACATAAGTGACACAATAAACTCTACCAGGGAAGTTCTACAGCTGATAAGCACTTTCATCAAACTAGCAGGATACAAGATAAACTCAAAAAAGTCAGTAGCCCTACAATTTTCAGACAACAAAGAGATAGAGAAAGAAAACAGAGAAACATCACCCTTTACAATAGCCACGAACAACATAAAGTATCTTGGTGTAACCTTTACAAAACAAGTGAAAGACCTATGTAATAACTTGGTCACTCAAAACAAAGAAATTAAAGATACCAGAAAATGGAAAGATCCCCCATGCTCATAGATAGGTAGGATAAATATAGTAAATATGGCACCTACAGATTCAATGTGATCCCCATTAAAATCCCACCACAATTCTTCACTGACCTTGAAAGGATAATAATCAAGTATATATGGAATGCAAAAGACCCAGGATAGCCAAAACAACCATATACAATAAAAACTTTCAGGAAGCATCACCATTCCTGACTTTAAGCTCTACTACAGAATTATAGTTCTGAAAACAGCCTGGTATTGGCATAAATCCTCATATTAACCCACATACCTATGAACACCTGATTTTTGACAAAACAGCAAAAATTATACAATGGGGGAAAGGACAGCATCTTCAACAAATGGTGCTGGCACAATTGGATGAGGGTATGTAGAAGACTGCAGATAGACCCATGTCTGTCACCATGCACAAAACTAAAGTCCAAATGGATCAAAGTCCACAACATCAATCCAGCCACATTGAACTTCTTAGAAGACAAAGTAGGAGATATCCTTGAATAAATTGGTATAGGAGGCCACTTCCTGAACATAACTACAGGGGCACAGACACTGAGACAAACAATTAATAAATGGGACTCTTCAAACTTTTGGTAAAGCAAAGGACACAGTGGACAAGACCAAATGGCAGCCCAGAGAATGGGAAAGATGTTCTCCAATCCTATATCCAACAAAGGGCTGATCTCCAAAATATACAAACAAATCAAGAAACTAGTCAACAAAACACCAAATAACCCTATTAAAAAATGGGGTACATAACTGAAGAAAGAATTCCCAATAGGGGGAAATCAAAAAGGCTGAAAGACACTTAAGAAAGTGCTCCACATCCTTAGCTATCAAGGAAAAGCAAAGGCGAAAACAACTTTGAGATACCATCTTACTCCTGCCAGAATGGCTAAAATTAGAAACACAAATGATGACTCATGTTGGAGAGGTTGTGGAGAAATGGGAACACTCCTCCACTGCTGGTGGGAACACAAACTCATACAGCCATTTTGGGAGATCAGTATGGCGGTTCCTCAGGAAAGTGGGAATTAGAACCTGGAAGCAACCTAGATGCCCCTCAATTGAAGAATGAATAATGAAGATGTGGCACATCTACACAATGGAATACTACTCTGCAGAAAAAAATAATGGTATCTTGAAATTCGCAGGCAAGTGGATGGCACTTGAAAAAACCATCCTGAATGAGGTAACCCTGTCACAAAAAGAGGAACATAGTACATACTCACTCATATATGGATGATAGACCTAGAACATCCTATAATTCATATCACCAGAGGAACTAGTATACGAGGTATTCATTTAAAGTCCCTCAAAGAACCAGGAAGGTATGAATCCCCCAGAACACAGGGTTAATGAAATGGGCAGAGAATGGAGAGAGAAGTAGGAGAAAATGAGGGAGAGGAAAGGAAAACACGTGTGACCAGGAAGATTGAGCCCGGTTAGGAATAGAAGACAAGAGAGAGATAGAGAGAGAAAGAGAGAGAGAGAGAGAGAGAGAGGAGAGAGACAGACACAGAGAGAGAGAGAACATAAAAGAGGGAGCCAATATTGGTTTGAAGAGAAAATTGAACACAAAGAAATGTCTAGAGAACTACAAGACTGCCACCAACTAACAAATTGAGCTTCCGTGGAAAGGCTACCATAAATGCCTTTCCCTGAGATTGAGATCAACAGCTAATTTATCCATGGAACCCTCATCTAATGCCTGTTGGAAACAGGAGCAAATACTCATCATACCCTGAGTAGAACTAGAACTCACATGCAGATGGAGAGGATAAGGCCAGGCTGCAGAAACACAC
Organism: Phodopus roborovskii; assembly: GCF_943737965.1. Lineage (NCBI taxonomy): Eukaryota > Metazoa > Chordata > Mammalia > Rodentia > Cricetidae > Phodopus > Phodopus roborovskii. The sequence goes on along the minus strand of NW_026126222.1, from coordinate 69,095 downwards.
AGAGACAGCTTAACTGAGCAAGGAGGTGCTAGCTCGTAAGCCAGCATGGGACTGACTCAGGTCTCAATGAATATATGTCCTAGCCAGAAAGACTGAACAGTCTAAGGGACCTCAGACAGTGGAGCCAGGATGTATCTCTGGGTCACAAAAGGACCTTGCGAACACATCCTCCATGGAGGGATAACTGCCTTAACCTAGAGACAGGAGGAAGCCCTAGTCCCTACTTCTTATGACCTGTCAGATCTACATGACGCCAACTGGATGGCATTCCCCTAAATATGGAATTGGGGTGGGGGATGGTAGGGGAGGGTGGCCAGGGTGCATGTGAGAGGGCAGAGAAGGTAAAAGTGAGTGAGGGATGGAGGGGGATAGGAAGGGGAACTGGGATAGACATGTAAAATAATAAATTAAATAAAAAAAAATTGGCTCCAAAATGTAAGTTCAAGGACAAGTTACTGGGGCAAGGATTTCTATTTTTGTTTCCACAGAAAATGAAAAATTGTGGATTCTTGCCAGACTAATGTGGTTTGATCAAGGCAGACCACCATAAACAGAGTATCAAGTGATCCTACATTCAAAACAGCTGGACAAAGCAGCCTCACAGACTACAGCAAGGTTTTCTGCATCTTCTTAGAATCCCCATGACAGGGCCCCTTACCAGCAGGAGGTGGTTTGGAAAGAATGATGCCCAAATTCCCAAATATCGTCTAATGTTTGTTTTCATTTAAATGGACTTGGTTATAAAAAATAAATAAATTTATATACATATAAAAGAAATTGAAATTTTCATGGGGCATGTGTTGTGTTACGTGTAAAAATACTATTTAAATAAAAGTACATATCCTATTATAAGCTAATGGTTACCATATTAAGAACATTGAAATGGATGATGCATCTCCAGATGTATTTCAGGCTGACATGTCATGGTCGTCTTAAAGCTAGCTATAAATGTCAAAAGCACAAATCAAAAACGCATCTTTTCTGTTGTATTTTTCCAAGTTTGAAGGAGATTTTTCCTTCATGAGAAACTATTATATACTTGCCGACCTATTCGCAGTTGGGACAAGGAGATAGGAACATGTCAGTATATTTGGATCTAAAAATGGTCAGGGCATAAAGGGAAAACTCATGAATATCACTGGTATAATTCTTGAGTATCATCTCATAGATTTCTGGCTATTTGACCACACCATTCATGCTGTGAACGGTATACGTATGTCAGCTAATGCGTCTGTGTGTGTAAGGTTAGTTTTGACACCAAGTCTGAGGCTGCTTTTTTCACAGTGATGAGGGGTGCTATTGTATTCCTGTAGCCCGGTTTTCTATCCAGACAAGGGGAGGGGACATATAAGTGGTATTTGGATAGGGGAAGCCTGACAATAAGAGAAGACATCATGAATTTTCCTGGTTTAACTACTAGGTGAGCCAGTGAATTCAACATTGCAATCCAGGAAGAGTGCCACCACTGTTAGAAACAGTTCCCAGAACCAACATGATAGGGAAAGGGTCGTGAGTGCTCTCAGTTTACAGAACAACCAATCCGTGCCCTTGGTGTCTCCTCTCTGCCATAGCCTCTAGTTTTATGCTCCTAGGTGAATGCTATGCCTTTTTTTGGGGTGTAAGTTCTTTCTCTGACATTACAGGGAATTTCATGTTTAGCATGTCAGGTTGGTCTCATGATAGGAACGTGAATGCTGAAAGTTTACTCCATTGGAAACCCCTTTTACAGTATGACTTCAGTGCACTGAGATCTCATATAGCTCTTTAGATAGGACAAATACACCTGAAAGTGATAGTAATGTTATTTCTTATTAATGCTATGTAATTAACAAGTACATATTACCACTCAAGATTTATTAGTTTGATCATATATTGTGGTGTTGATTTGGGCACATCAAAAATATGGTCTGCATATTTTAGTTGCGTAAGTGAACCATACACGGGTTCAGCTTCACTGCCCTACTCCTAAATCTTGGAGCCTGAGAAACTTGGAGGTGCCGAGTCACATTCCACCTTACCATCCCAAAAGAAGCACAGTGGCCCCACTCACACATCATGAAAGTATATATATGAGCCCCCACTAGACCTGATTCCCCCTTCCCAACAACCAGCTCCGGAAAATGCAAACTGCACCTCAGGCACCTCCTGAAACACAAGGAGACCTGGCACTTTCCATGGCAGTCAGTTCTTCTCATTGGCTGTTTAGGCGACTGCTGTTCCTTCTGTACTGCTGCTGTTGCTCAGTTGGAAGCCTAATGCAATTAGAATTTCAGATTAGTTTATGGAAATGAAGTGTGATATGATTACTAATCTTATGAGTAAGTTATTTCTCTTTGATTTCAATATGGATAGTATCTTTTAATTGGATTATTATGTCTAATATACTCATGGTTGTTATGCGTGCAGTCTCAGTATTGGGGATATCTTCACCATTGCTATCTATTTTTTAGACCAGGAATGTGTAGAAACATCTGGTTCCAGACAAAGATATAGGTACCTGCAGCAATAGTAACTCAAATTTTAATTGAATTAAAGTCTTATTTGGCAGTTTTAATATTAAACCCAGGCAGTGTCCCATCAACATGGATCCATAATGAGTACCTTTTACTCTGTGCTTCCAGAAGGAAGGGTCTGTGGCTGGAAAACTGGAAGGTAACTGGTTAATACTGGCTCCTCCAGCAGGACTGAGGACTTGGGCTTTGTCCCCAGCATCTACATAGAGCTTCTGTGCAAGGCACTTTTCTCTTTTGGGCTGGTAGTACGCCCTCATAGTAACCCTCCTTGGCAGATATCCCATGAATGTGGCAATGCTTCCATCTTCTTTCTGTGTATCACATTCATGGGTGAGGCATGTGAAGGACAGAAGAAGCCTCCAGAGACCATGGAATTGCAGTTACAGATGGCTGTCAGCTGCTGTGCAGTTTCTGTGAACCAAGCATGGGTCCTAAGGAAGACTAGACTGTACCCTTGACCATTTGACCACACCATTCATGCCTGTGAACGATATAGGTGTGTCAGCTAATTTGTGTGTGTATCTGTCAGGTTAGTTTGATGCCATAGTAATGCCTTCCATTATCCGGCCATAATACAAACACTCCTGAGTTCCATGGGTATCATCTCATAGATTATAGGCCATTTTTATCCATGCTGTTTCCTACAACGATATGAAGCCGGCCGATGTCAGTGGATATTTAAAGGACTACCTTTAATATCATTTGTTTTCTTGTTCTTAATTAATTATCTTACACCATCATTTCATATTTAGTAGAGTTAATCTGTCAGGATGCCTGCTACTGTCACTCATTATGCACTGAATCAGGAAAGGTGTGTATCTGTTGTAGGTATAAATGCAATGGACATGAAGAAAAAAAATAATATTAAGAAATTGAACTTTTCATTGTATATTTGTTGAGTCACGTTTAAGGGTACTTGAACATAACAGTGCCTGTCCAGTCCTGAAGGAAATGTTGGCATACCATGCAGTCAGGACATGAATGCTGAATCTCTAGTTGTTCAATAAGGCTGATAAGGCAAGATTGCCTAAGAGCAAGCTGTCCAGGTCACCAGCACACTTCAAAACCATATGTGTTATATTGAAATTCTCCCAAGTCTGAGGCTGCTTTTGTCACCATGATGAGCATTGCTATCATATTCCTGTAGCCTTGTATTCTATCCCGACAAGGGGAGTGGGTCATGTCAGTGGTATTTGGATTGGGACACCTCCTGAAAATAAACTGAGAACTCATTAATTTCCCTAGTTTAACATCTAGGTGAGCCAGTATACTCAACATTGCAATCCGGGAATAGTGCCACCAAACACGACCCCGTGGTAAGTTTTGGGCATTGACATCTACCCGTGGATCCACAAGGAGTTTCTTGGTTTCATTTGAACAAGACTTGAGCTCTTGTGCATTGTGATATTTATTAAGTATATTTGCACCTAGCATTACCACTCAGTGTTGACTTGTAACCTTCTGTGAAATCATACAGATCATAGGCCAGGCATTGATGGCCCACATGTTCCTAGCCTTACGCAAGTTCAGGCAGGACCACGGTATTTTCAAAGCCTGCGTGGGCTATATGCAGAGAATGCGCCTTCAAAACCTGGTAGAACTGAAAAGGCATACACTATTAAAAGCACTCATGCTCTTCTGAAGGACCTGGATTTGATATCCAGAAACTCTGTGGTGGCTCACCACCCATCTTAACACCAGTTCAAGGGATCTGATTTCCTATTCTGCCCTTCAAGAACAGTGGGTGAAAATAGTATGCAGACATACAAGCAGTCAAAAATGCCCTTTATGTGAATTGAAAAAAAAAAAAAGATAACAAAAACAAGAGAAAAAAAACTGATATCACCCACTTCAACTTTTACCACTTTTAGATGACATTCCAAACTAGTTTATGCAATGTTCTATTTCAGACTTCCGTCCTTCAAATCTTACTGGGATCTTAATCTATTTTACTTTTAACATACAGCCTTGATTTTGTTCATTTTGAACATGTCGTCAACTCAACAGTTTTCCTATTTGTTTGTGTCTGATAAAAATCGTCATTATTTTTAGATTCCAGATAGGTTTTTCCATTAGAGATGATTCCATTCTACTATCCCACTGTATTGACAATGTGACCACATACTGACAGAAATATACCACTATCTGAATGGGAGTTCATTTGTTCAAGGCCATTGGCTCTACCTACCTCAGGTGCATATCTGTTTCACAAAGTGTCTGTCCATCTAGATCAGCATGAACTGTGTTTTTGGTTTGAGGGTGGGCTAGGGAGAGTGTGACTGCCATGTTTAATGATTTGTGCTGAACTAGTAAACCTAGTTAGGGATAGTGAGTAGGAGGCACCTACACACAAGTGGAAAACTGGGGCTGTTACATGGCTTGCTGGAATGTCATGGAATGCTTTCTTCTGTGCCTGACACTCCCAGTAAAGGAGTAGTTAAGCAAACTACCTCACTGATAGCATATCATCACTCTGTTACAGGAGACACGTTTTACCACCTCTGGCCATGATGCACATGATGGAGCTGGCCATGACTTGACTACTCAACTTAGTCCTGAGCTTAGAGGACCTGAAGGCCCTGTCTTTGCAGTGGTTCCAAGAGGCCAGATCTCACTAACACCTCCTCCAGGAAATATCTGTGGAGGTCCTGGATGGTATATCCCACCAGTGGACTTCGTGGGCCCACCGTTTCCTCCAGTGACAGGTAGGTTTTGTTTTAAAAGTCTGAGTATGTTTCAATGTTGATCTGTGCTTAACAAAAAGCTTGGTTCTTGATTCTGTTAGAAACAGTGGCCAGAATCAACTTGATAGGGAAAGGGTCGTGAGGGCTCTCAGTTTACAGTCCAACAGTCTCTGATGTCAAGGCTTCATCTTGATACATATTCTGGAATTTTGAAAATGAATTGTGTTCTGCCAGGCCTGAAGAACAGTAAGTTTCCAAGTTGTGTCTGTTTTTATTGCCTGATTACCGTTTTTTCTCTCCTCCTCACATGGTAAGCTTGTCCCTGAATTTTTTGTTCATCAGGACACCCTAACATCATAGATATCCACATATATTTGACTCCCAGGTGCAGAGAGTAAATTCCTGGGCCACACATGCCCATCTGCTAACTGTTTACAGATTAAATTTCTTTGTCTTCATTGCTGACAATGTACCGAGGCCAATATAGCATGTAATGACTCGATGTTTTGGCTAAAATTTCCGGAGTCAATTACTTCAAAGTTTTTCCCCAAAGTCATAGTTCCCACCCAATCTTGTTTAAAATCTAAAATACATTTAATATTTTGTTGCTGTGAATCATGTATCCATGTGTCTATAACATGAAGAAGAAGAACCAATCAGTGCTCCTAGGTTTCTCCTCTCTGCCATGGCCTCTAGTTTTATGCCCTTAGGTGAATGAAATGCCTTTTTTTGGGGGTGCAAGTGCTTTCTCTTTCATTACAGGGAATTAAACTTTTAGGATGTCAGGTTAGTCTCATGATAGGAATGTGAATTCTGAAAGTTTACTCCATGGAAAATTAAGACTTCAGTGCACTGAGATCTCATATAGCTCTTTAGATAGAACAAATACACCTGAAAGTGTTAGTAATGTTATTTCTTATTAATGCTATGTAATTAACAAGTACATATTTCCACTCAAGATTTATTCGTTTGATCATGTATTGTGGTGTTGAGTTGGGCACATCAAAAGCATGGTCTGGAGGTTTTGGTTGCATAAGTGAACTGTACAGGGGTTCAACTTCACTGTCCTGCTCCTAAATCCTGGATCCTGAGAAACGTGGAGGTGCCGAGTCGCATTCCATCTTACTTTCCCCAAAGAGGCACAGTGGCCCCACTCACACATCATGAAAGTATATATGAGCCCCGACCAGACTCGATTCCCCCTTCCCAACAACCAGATCCCGAAAGTGCAACTGCACCTGCAGGCACCTCCTGAAACACAAGGAGACCTGGCACTTTCCATGGCAGTCAGTTCTTCTCATTGGCTGTTTAGGTGACTGCCGTTTCTTCTGCACTGCAGCTATTGCTCAGTTGGAAGCCTAATGCAATTAGAATTTCAGATTAGTTTTTGGAAAGTATGTGTGGTATGATTACTAATGAAGTGTGATTTGATTACTAATCTTTTGAGTAAGTTATTTCCCTTTGATTTCAATATGGATAGTATCTTTTAATTGAATTATTAAGTCTTATATAATCCTGGTTGTTACGCGTGCAGTCTCATTATTGGGGATATCTTCACCACTACTATCTATTTCTTTATACCAGGAATGTGTAGAAACATCTGGTTCCAGAGAAACGTATAATTACCTGCAGCTATAGTCACTCAAATTTTAATTGAAGTAAAGGCTTATTTGGCAGTGTTATTATTAAACCCAGCCAGTGTCCCATCAACATGGTTCCATAATGAGTATATTTTACTCTGTGCTTCCAGATAGAAGGGTCTGTGTCTGGAAAAATGGTAGGTGACTGGTTAATACTTGCTCCTCCAGCAGAACTGAGGACATGGGCTTTGTTTCCAGCATCTACATAGAGCTTCGGTGCAAGGCACTATTCTCTCTTTGCCTGGTAATATGCCCTGCTAGCAGCCCTCCTTGGCAGATATCCCATGAATGTGGCAATGCTTCCATCTTCTTTCTGTGTATCACATTCATGTGTGAGGCATGTGAAGGAGAGAAGAAGCCTTCAGATACCCTGGAATTGCAGTTACAGATGGCTGTCAGCTGCTGTGTAGTTTCTGTGAACCAAGCACAGGTCCTAAGGAAGAGTAGACTGTTCCCTTGACCACTAGAGCCATTTGACCACCCCATTCATACCATGAACGATATAGGTGTGTCGTCAAAGGTGTGTGTGTGTGTGTATAAGGTTAGTTATGATGCCATAGTAATGCTTTCAAATATATGGCCATAGTAAAACACTCCTGGGTTCCATGGGTATCCTCTCATAGATTACAGGCCATTTATATCCATCCTGTACCCTACAACGATATGAAGCCGGCTGATGTCAGTGGATATTTAAACGACTACCTGTAAAATAATGCTTTTTCTTCTTCTTAATTAAATATTTGACTCCACCATTTCATATTTTGTAGAAGAAATCTATCATGATGCCTGCTTCTGACACTCAATATACACTGAATCAAGAAAGGTGTGTATCTGTTGTAGTTATAAATGCAATGGATATAAAGAAAAAAAATAATAATATTAAGAAATTGAACTTTTCATTGTATATTTGATGTATTACGTGTAAGTGTACTCGAACATAACAGTGCCTGTCCAGTCCTGAAGGAAAGGTTAGCATACCATGCAAACAGGACGTGAATGCGGAATCTCTAGTTGTTCATTAAGGCTGATAAGGCAAGATTGCCTAAGAGCCAGCTGTCCATGTCACCAGCACACTTCAAAACCATATGTGTTCTATCGAAATTCTCCCAAGTCTGAGGCTGCTTTTGTCACCGTGATGAGCATTGCTATCATATTCCTGTTGTCCTGTATTCTATCCCGACAAGGGGAGTGGGACATGTCCGTGGTATTTGGATTGGGAATCCTCCTGAAAAATAAAGGGAGAACTCATGAATTTTCCTGGTTTGACTTCTACGTGAGCCAGTGTACTCAACACTGGAGTCCGGGAAGAGTGCCACCAAACAAGACCCCGTGGCAAGTTTTGGGCATTGACATCTACCCGTGTATCCACAAGGAGTTTCTTTGTTTCTTTAGAACAAGACTTGAGCTCTTTAGCGTTGTAATATTTAATAAGTATAATTGCAACTAGCATTACCACTCATTGTTGACTTGTAACCTTCTGTGAAATCATACAGATCACAGGCCAGGGATTGATGGCCCACATGTTCCTATCATTTGGCAGGTTCTGGCAGGACCACGGTATTTTCTAAGCCTGCGTGGGCTATATGGACAGAATGCACCTTGAAACCCTGGTAGAACTGAAAAGGCATACACTATTAAAAGCACTCTCTGCTCTTCTGAAGGACCTGGATTTCATTCCCAGAAACTCTGAGGTGGCTCACCACCCATCTTAACTCCAGTTCCAGGGATCTGATTTCCTATTCTGCCCTTCAAGAACAGTGAGTGAAAATAGCATGCAGACATACATGCAGTCAAAAATGCCCTTTATGTGAAATGAAACAAAATTCTATCAAAAACAACAGCAAAATTAAAAAAAAAAAAACTGATCTCTCCCACTTCAGCTTTTACAACTTTTAGATGATATTCAAAACTTGTTTACTTGCAATGCTCTATTTCAGACTTCCGTCCTGCCAATCTTACTGGAATCTTAATATGTATCTATTTTACTTTTCACATACAGCCTTGATTTTGGTCATTTTAAAATTGTCCTCATCTCAACAGTTTTCCTATTTGTGTGTCTGATAAAAAGTGTCTTTATTTTTTCCATTCCAGAAAGGTTTTTCCATTAGAGATCATTCCAGTCTTTGATCCCACTGTTTTGACAATGTGGCCACATACTGACAGGACTGTAGCTCTATCTGAACACTAGTTCATGTATTCAAGTCCATTGGCTCTACCTACCTCCTTGGGCATATCTATTTCATAAAGTGTCTGTCTATATAGATCAGCATGAACTGTGTTTTTGTTTGAGAGTGAGCTACGGAGATTGTAACTGCCATGTTTATTGATTTGTGCTGAACTAGTAAACCTAGTTAGGAGAGCGAATAGGTGGCACCTACACACAGGTAGAAACTGGGGCTGTACATGGATTACTGGAATGTCATGGAACGCTTTCTTCTGTGCCTGACACTCCCAGTAAAGGAGTAGTTAAGCAAACTACCTCACTGACAGCATATTGTCACTCTGTTACAGGAGACACATGTGCCCACCTCTGCCTATGGTGCACATGATGCAGCTGGCCATGACTTGACTCCTCCACTTGGTCCTGAGCTTAGAGGAACTGAGGGCCCTGCCTTTGCAGTGGATCCAAGGGGCCAGATCCCACCACCCCCTCCTCCAGGAAACATCTCTAGAGGTCCTGGATGGTATGTCCCACCAGGGGACTTTGTTGGCCCACTGTTTCCTCCAATGACAGGTAGGTTTTGTTTTAAAAGTGTGAGTATGTTTCAATGTTGATCTGTGCTTTCCTTAAAATTTGGTTCTACATTCTGTGAGAAACAGTGGCCAGAAACAACTTGATAGAGAAAGGGTCGTGAGGGATCTGGGTTTACGGTCCAACAGTCTATGATGTCAAGGCTTCACCTTGATACACATTATGGAATTTTGAAAATGAATTGTGTTCTGCCAGGCCAGAAGAACAGTAAATTTCCAAGTTGTGTCTGTTTTTATTGCCTGTTTTTCTTTTTATGTCTCCTCCTCACATGGTGAGTTTGTCTTGGAATTTTCTGTTCATCAGGCCTCCCTAACATCAGAGATATCCACATAGATTTGATTCCCAGGTGCGGAGAGTAAATTCCTGGGCCATGCATGCCCATCTGCAAACCGTTTTCAGATTAAATTTCTGTGTCTTCATTAATGAGAATATACTGAGGCCAATATAGCATGTAATGACTCGATGTTTTGGCTAAAAATTCCGAAGTCAATTACTTCAAAGTTTTCGCCAAATTCATTGTTCCCACACAATCATGTTTAAAATCTAAAATACGTTTAATATTTTGTTGCTGTGAATCACGTATCCATGAGGCTATAACATGAAAAAGAAGAACCAATCAGTGCTCCTAGGTGTCTCCACTCTGCCATGACCTCTAGTTTTATGCTCCTTGGTGAATGATATGCCTTTTTTTGGTTTGCAAGTACTTTCTCTGACATTACAGGGAATTTCAATTTAAGGATGTCAGTTTGGTCTCATGATAGGAATGTGAATTCTGAAAGTTTACTCCACTGAAAAGCTCTTTTACAGTAAGACCTCAGTGCACTGAGGTCTCGTATATCTCTTAAGATAGGACAAATACACCTGAAAGTGTTAGTGATGTTATTTCTTATTAATGCAATGTAATTAACAAGTACATATTTCCACTCAAGATTTATTCGTTTGATCATGTATTGTGGTGTTGAGTTGGGCACATCAAAAACATGGTCTGGAACTTTTGGTTGCATAAGTGAACAGTACAGGGCTTTAACTTCACTGTCCTACTCCTAAATTTTGGATCCTGAGAAACGTGGAGGTGCCGAGTCACATTCCATCTTACTTTCCCCAAAGAGGCACAGTGGCCCCACTCACACATCTTGAAAGTATATATGAGCCCCCACCAGATTCGATTCCCCCTTCCCAACAACCAGCTCCCAAACATGCAAACTGCACCTGCAGGCACCTCCTGAAAAATAAGGAGACCTGGCACTTTCCATGGCAGTCAGTTCTTCTCATTGGCTGTTTAGGTGACTGCTGTTCCTTCTGCACTGCTGCTATTGCTCAGTTGGAAGCCTAATGCAATTAGAATTTCAGATTAGTTTTTGGAATGTATGTGTGGTATGATTACTAATGAAGTGTGATTTGATTACTAATCTTTTGAGTAAGTTATTTCCCTTTGATTTCAATATGGATAGTATCTTTTAATTGGATTATTATGTCTAATATAATCCTGGTTGTTATGCATTCAGTCTCAGTATTGGGGATATCTTCACCATTACTATCTATTTTTTAGACCAGGAATGTGTAGAAACATCTGGTTCCAGACAAAGATATAGGTACCTGAAGCTATAGTCACTCAAATTTTAATTGAAGTAAAGTCTTATTTGGCAGTGTTAATATTAAACCCAGGCAGTGTCCCATCCACATGGTTCCATAATGAGTATATTTTACTCTGTGCTTCCAGATAGAATGGTCTGTGGCTGTAAAAATGGCAGGTGACTGGTTAAAACTGGCTCTTCAAGCAGAACTGAGGACATAGGCTTTGTTTCCAGCATCTACATAGAACTTCGTGCAAGGCACTATTCTCTCTTGGCCTGGTAGTATGCCCTGTTAGCAGAACTCCTTGGCAGATATCCCTTGAATTAGGCAATGCTTCCATATTCTTACTGTGTATCACATTCATGGGCGAGGCATGTGAAGGACAGAAGAAGCCTTCAGAGACACTGGAATTGCAGTTACAGATGGCTGTCAGCTGCGGTGTAGTTTCTGTGAACCAAGCACGGGTCCTAAGGAAGATTAGACTGTCCACTTGAGCACTGGAGCCATTTGACCACACCATTCATGCTGTGAACGATATATGAGTGTCAGCTAATGTGTGTGTGTATCTGTCAGGTTAGTTTTGATGCCATGGTAATGCCTTCCATTATCCTGCCATAATACAAACTCTCCTGAGTTCCATTGGTATCATCTAATTGATTGCAAGCCATTTATAACAATCCTGTTTCCTAAAACGATATGAAGCCTGCCGAAGTCAGTGGATATTTAAACGACTACCTGTAAAATAATTGGTTTTCTTGTTCTTAATTAATTATCTTACTCCATCATTTCATATTTAGTAGATTTAATCTGTCAGGATACCTGCTTCTTTCACTCATTATGCACTGAATCAGGAAAGGTGTGTTTCTGTTGTAGTTATAAAGAAAAAAATCATATTAAGAAATTGAACTTTTCATTGTATATTTGTTGAGTCACGTGTAGTGTAAGGGTACTCGAACATAACAGTGCCTGTCCAGTCCTGAAGGAAAGGTTGGCATACCATGCAGACAGGACGTGAATGCTGAATCTCTAGTTGTTCATTAAGGCTGATAAGGCAAGACTGCCTAAGAGCCAGCTGTCCATATCACCAGCACACTTCAAAACCATATGTGTTCTATTGAAATTCTCCCAAGTCTGAGGCTGCTTTTGTCACCATGATGAGCATTGCTATCATATTCCTGTCGCCCTGTATTCTATCCTGACAAGGGGAGTGGGACATGTCAGTGGCATTTGGATATGGAAACCTCCTGAATATAAAGGGAGAACTCATGAATTTTCCTGGTTATCTTCTAGATGAGCGAGTGTACTCAACATTGTAGTCTGGAAAGAGTGCCACCAAACAAGACCCCGTGGTAAGTTTTGGGCATTGACATCTACCCGTGTATCCACAAGGAGTTTCTTTGTTTCTTTAGTACAAGACTTGAGCTCTTTAGCGTTGTGATATTTATTAAGTATTCTTGCACATAGTACTACCACTCATTGTTGACTTGTAACCTTCTGTGAAATCATACAGATCATGGGCCAGGGATTGATGGCCCACATGTTCCTAGCCTTACGCAAGTTCAGGCAGGACCACGGTATTTCCTAAGCCTGCGTGGGCTATATGGACAGAATGCACCTTCAAAACCTGGTAGAACTGAAAAGGCATACACTATTAAAAGCACTCACTGCTCTTCTGAAGGACCTGGATTTGATATCCAGAAACTCTGTGGTGGCTCACCACCCATCTTAACTCCAGTTCCAGGGATCTGATTTCCTATTCTGCCCTTCAAGAACCGTGAGCGAAAATAGCATGCAGACATACATGCAAAAATGCCCTTTATGTGAAGTGAAAAAAAAAATGCTAACAAAAACAACAGAAAAATAAAGAAAAGAAATGATATCTCCCACTTCAGCTTTTACAACTTTTTGATGACATTCCATCTTGTTTACTTGCAATGCTTTATTTCATTCTTCCATCCTGCAGATCTTACTGGTATCTTAAATTGTATCTATATTACTTTTCCCATACAGCCTTGATTTTTTTCACTGTGAAAATATCTTCAACTAAACAGTTTTCCTATTTGTGTTTGTCTGATAAAAGGCGTCTTTTACCTTCCCCAAATAGGCACAATAGAAACATCTGGTTTCAGACAAACTTATAGGTACCTGCAGCTATAGTCACCCAAATTTTAATTGAAGTAAAGTCTTATTGGCAGTGTTACTATTATACCCAGGCAATGTCCCATTAACATGGTTCCATAATGAGTATGTTTTACTCTGGGCTTCCAGAGGGGAGGGTCTGTGGCTGGAAGAATGGTAGGTAACTGGTTAATGCTAGCTCCTCCGGTATAAACTTAGGACTTGGTCTTTGCTCCCAGCATCTACATAGAGCTTTGGTGCAAGGCACTATTCTCTCTTGGCCTGGTAGTATGCGCTGTTAGCAGCCCTCCTTGGCAGATATCCCATAAATGTGCCAATGTTTCCATCTTCTTTCTGTGTATCTGAATCATGTGTGAGACGTGAGAAGGACAGAAGGAGCCATGAGAGACCCTGGAATTGCAGTTACAGATGGCTGTCAGCTGCTGTGTTGTTTCTGTGAACCAAGCAGAGGTCCTAAGGAAGAAGAGATTGTCCACTTGAGCACTGGAGCCATTTGACCACACCATTCATGCTGTGTCAGATATAGGCATGTATCTAATGTGTGTATGTGTGTAAGGTTAGTTTTGATGCCATATTAATGATTTCCTATATCCTTCACCTCTTAAGCCATTTATCCAGACCTTTGTTTTTGGCTTGTAATCCAATATATGTGTTGAAGATTGGCTTTGATGGGAGAGGAAGGGTTTCCTGTATTTTGTTGTAATACAAACCTACTCTTCCATAGCTTCCATCATTCTTCTTATGGCATTTACGTAGATCCTGTTTAGCACAAAAGGACATTAGGCAGGCAAATATCAATGGATATGTAAAAGACTACCCGTAAAACAATTTGTGTTCTTGTTCTTAATTAATTATCTAATTTAATATGTTTATATACAGTCGATTGATTCCTTCAGGATGTTTTCAGCTATCACTAACTATTCACTAATGTAGGCAATGAAGTTTATCTACTATAGATATTAAAGTAACTAATATTAAGAAATAATAAAATTCAGAAATTTCAATTTTCATTGTGTAATTGTTGCATTATCTATAAGGGTACCTATAAACTGAATGTATATTATATGTACTGAGGGAAAGGTTGGCACACCTTGAAAACAGGAAGTGCATGCTGTATCCGAATTTGTTCCTTTAGGGTGACAGGTCAAGTTTGCCAAGTGTCATTTTTATGCATCAGCCACATACCAAAGTAGGTCCGTAATTTTGAATTTTGTCTAAATCTGTAGCCGCTTCGTGTCGACCTGTTCTGTGTCCCAGCAAGGGGAGTGGAACAATTCACTGTCATTTGGATCTGGAAATGATCTGGGAATAATGTGAGAACTCATGAGTTTCACTGGTTTCATTTTTCGGTCTAGATGTACCAGTAACTTCCACGTTGGAATCTGGTAGGAGTGCCTCCAAACATGACCCTGTGGTAAGTAGTAGAAATTGTATTCTACCTATAGATCAACAACTGGTTTCTTATTTTATTAGAACAAGGATAGTGTCGTTTCATATGTGATATTAATTAAATATACTTTCAATTATCTGTAACACTTTCATTGTTGGCTTGTAACTTTCTGTGAAATTTTACAGAATACAAGCCAGAGTTTGATGGTCCATGCGTTCCTTGCAATTTGCTGGCTGACCCAGGAGGAGGGGAATTTCAAGCCAGTCTGGGTTATTTAATACAATTTGCCTCAAAAAATTCACTTAGAGTAGAGAAATGGCTTACACTTTTAAGACCACTGGCTGGCTCTCCTACAGGACATGGGTTTAACTCCCTGCTCCTGTGTGGTTGATGACCATGCTTCTTAATTCCTGTTCATGGGATATAATGCCCTATCATATAATCATATATTTCCAGAATATTGAATGGATACAATATGTTGAAATACATGCAGGCAAATTCCCATGTCTCTGAAATAAAAAATATCCTAAAATAAACAAACAAGAGAAATAAACCAGATATCTCTCACTTCAAGTAGTACACTTTTAGATGAATTCCAAGCATGTTCACTTTCAGTACCCTCTTTCAGATTTTCTTTCTTGAAATCTTTTTTGCGATCCTATTATGTATGTATTTTACCTATTATATATGTATTTATCCTGCACATTGTATTCTGGGAAGAATGCCATCAAACATCATCCTAGCGTAAGTACTGAACTTTGAATTCTACCCGTGGATGCACACCTAGTTTCTTGTTTATTTTAGAGCAAGGCATGAGTTAAATGTACTTGCACTTAACATTAACTTTCTTTGTTGGTCTGTAACATTATGTGAAATTGTTTAGCTCACTAGCCTTTGTTTGATGGTTCATGTGATCCCAGCAGTTTCCACAGTGAGGCAGTAGGATGGGAATATATAAGCCAGTGTGGGCTATATATGCAGAATGTGCCTCATTAAACCACACAGACTTGAGAAATGGCATTCAAGTTAAATGCATTGGCTCCTTTTCTACAGGACCTAGGTTTAATTCCCAAGCTAGGAGTGGTGGCTCAAAATCCATCTTACCTCCAAGGGATTTGCATATTCTATCCTTAAAGAACACTGAATGACTATAGTATGCAGACATACATACAGAAAAATATACTATATCTGTGAAATGAAAAAAAAAAAATACTAAAATAATCCAACAAGAGAAAGAAACCAGATATCTCCCATTCAAGAAGTTCAACTTTTACATGAACATCCAAGCTTGTTTACTTGCTTTACAAAATTTCATATTTTCTTCCTTGGAATCTTATTTGAATATTAATATGTATGTATTTTAATTTACAAATGACTTTTTCATTTTATAAATGTTCACATATCAATCATTTTCTTCTGTGTGTGTGTGTGTGTGTATGTGTGTGTGTTCGATTAAAAAGTGTCTAAGTTTTCTTTTCTTTTTTTTTTTTAACTAGAGATAGTCTTCCCATTAAATATAGTGCCATTCACGGACCTCACTGAATTTGTTGAATTCCTCAATTTCTTTCCAGCCTTTACAATTGAAAATAACAGTTATTTGTTGTTTATACTATACAGCATAATTTTCTCTTTTGTTTCACATGTTCCTATACGGTAAATCAAGTGTTCAAGTACTAGTCTAGAACCAGCTCAGTTGTCCTAAATGTCTGTACTTTGTCATGGCAACAACTCTTAACCTTCTAGGAGAATGACATGAGAATTTTGGAGGGAAATTATTTCATTGGCAACACAGGAAATGTATCTTGTAGGATATCAGGTCAGGATCATAATGGGAATGTTAAGTCTGTGAGATTTACTCCATTGAAAATCTATTTTACAGTAAGTCTCCAATGTATTGAGATCTTGCATAGCTGCCAAGATAGGGAAAATATACATGAAATTTCTGGAGACATTCTTTCATATTAGTCTGATGTAGCTAAGAAGTTTTTTTTTTTCAATGTCAAGATTTATTTCTTAGATCAAGTAATGTCTGAGTGATGGGATATCAGTACATGTGGTGAAGATTTCGGTTTTGTATTTGGGCTTTGAACTTAAACTGTCCTTTACCCATCTCTTGGAACATAAGAAATGTGATTGAACCAAGGGCATTTCCACTTACCTCACCACAAGTTCCGAGTTTCTTCCAACTCCCACATCATGAGGCAGGAGTATGGTACATTCAAAGCCAGTGTAGCCAATATACATAGATTGTGAATCAAGAAACTACTGAGCTGGAGAAATGGCTAAAAGTTTAATAACACTGGCTGCTCTCCCATAGGAGCTGAGTTTGAATCCCAGCACATGATTTCAGGCAGACAATCCTTACCTCCAATTCAAGGGATCTGAAGCCCTATCCTATCATTCTTTCACAATGAGTTTATAGGGCTGGAAGTTGGCTCAGCCATTAAAGGCAAGGCTCACAACCAAAAATTTAACAATGAATTTTTCGAGTATGCAGATATACATGCAAGCAAGACACCCATTTCTTTGGCATTAAAAATATACAAAAAAAAAAAAAAAAAAAAAAGCAAGAGAAAGAAACTTGATATCTCCTACTTAAAGAAGTACAACTTTTAGTAGAACTTCAAAGCTTGTATATGAGCTGTCTACTACTTCAGATTTTCTTCCTTGAATCTTATTTGAATTTAAACATGTATTTCATTTTTCAAATATACAATTAATTTGGATCATTTTAATATCACCAACATGTTAAACATTTTCCTTGTGCATCTATGTTTGATAAAAGATCTATGTTTGGGGGGTGTTGTTGTTGTTGTTGTTGTTGTTTGTTGTTTTTTTCCTAGAGATAGGATTTCCCAGTAGATCTTGAGTCAGTCCTGGAACTCACTCTATTGACCAGTCACCCTCATTCTCACAGATATCCACCTTTCTCTAAAAGACAAGTTCTGAGATTTATGGCCTTTGACACCGTATCCTGGTGTATATCTTTTTTAAAAGTGTCTGTTTTGATCTGCTTTTACTGTACTTGTGTTTGATAGAGGATTAGTTCCATCCATAAAGCTTTCTGTTGAGATAGTAAAACTACTTCTGACTGTGAATAAATGGCTCTCACACACATGTGGAAAACTCAGCCTGTTCCCAGGCTTTCTGGAATTCCTACACTCACAGGAAAGGAGCTATGAATCAAGAAGCTTCACTGACTGTTGATTGTGACTCTGTTACAGAAGGCACAATTGCCCAACTCTAGCCCTCCTGAATGCAATGCGGTTGGTCATGACGTGATTCCTCCACTGGATCCTTTGGTCAGAAGACCTAGAGGCCCTGCCATTCAGGGAATCCACGAGGCCCAATCCAGCCTCCACCTCCTCCTGGAAACATCTGTGGAGATTCCGGACAGTATGTCACACCCAGGGACTTTGCAGGCCCACCTTTCTCTCCAGTGCCAGGTAGGCATTTTTAAAGGTCCCTGCATGTGTCAATGTTTGTCTGTTCTTTTACTCAAGTTTGTTTTCTGTTACTGAGAGAAATACTGGCCAGAACCAACTTGAGGTGGAAACAATTTTCATGGTTCAAAGATACATTCCATCAACAAAGTAAGTCAAGGTTTCACCTTGATCCACCTCAGGGAACATTGAATTTGAACTGTGATGTGATAGGCCAAAAGATCAGTAAATGTACAGGCTGTTTGTGGGGTATTTTTGTTTGATTGTTTTATTCTCCCCAAGGCAATGTTTTTGTATATGGAACTCACTCAGTAGAACAGACTAGCCGTGAACTCACAGAAATCCACATCTCTCTGCTTCCCAAGTGTTGGGATTAAATGCCTGTGTCAACAATGCCCAGCTGCAAGTATTTTTTAAATTTTAATTATTTGTGTTTCATTTCATAGGAATGCATTGGGGCCATTATTTGAATAATTAGTTATATGTTTTTTAAAAGTTATTTAAAAGTGGTTTCAAGTATTACTCCTGAATAGCAGTTCCCACATGATTATATTTTATTTTTTTAAAGAGGGAGATATACAATTTTTATTTGTTTGTTTCTTTCTTTATTTATTTTACATATCAATCCCAGTTCCCTCTCCCTCACTTGCTCTTTCCCTCTCTCCCATTCTCCCATGACCTCAGACCACCCTCCACTCCCACCACCCCACTCCACATGTAGGGTGATGCATTCCTGGAGGAGTCACCTAAATCTGTCAAGACATTTCGAGTAGGGAATAGGCTTCCCCTTCTGCCTCCAGGTTAAATGAATGTGCTATCAAAGTCCATTTGTGCACCGGGTATACATCCTGGTTCCTCTGTCCAAGGTCCTTTAGACTGCCCAGGCCTTCTAACAGAGACCCATGTTCAGTCGGTCTGATTCAGTCCCATGATGGATTCCCAGCTCTCAGTCTGGTGCCCATTAGCTCCTCCTTGTTCACGTCAGCTGCCTCTGTGTGTTTCTGAAGTCTGGTCTTGTCCTCCCTCTCTGCATTAGATTCCATTTCAGCTTAGTGTTTATTTGTGGGTGTCTACTTCGTTTCCCTCAGCTACTAGATCAGTGCTCCATGATGGAGGATAAGTTAGTCGTTGATCTCCTTATCATGAAATGGCATTTATGGTAGAATTTACATTGTTGCTCAAATTGTTAGTTGAGGTCAGTCTTGTAGGTCACTGGATATTTCTCTAGAGTCAGTTTTCTCTTCAAACCTTTAATGGCTCCCTCTTTTATGGTTCTCTCTTTCTCTCTCTCTCTCTCTCTCTCTCTCCTCTTGTCTATTGCTCCTCTGACTCAATCTTCCAAGTCCGACGTGCTTTCCCCTCCCCCCTTCTCTTTCTCCTAGCTCCCTCTACACTCACTGTTGTCCCCCCCACTACCAAAATGCTCAGAGACGTTGTCCCTTTCCCCTTCTCTGACGGACCTTAAGTGAATCTCTTAGAATCCTCATTGCATCCTAGTTTCTCTGGAGGTGTGTATTATAGGGTGGTGATCCTTTACTGTATGTCTAAATTCCATATATGAGTAAGTTCATATCATGTTCCTCTTTTTGTGACTGGGTTACCTCATTCAGGATGGTTTCTTCAAGTTCCATTCACTTGCCTGTGAATTTCAAGATTCCATTTTTTTTTCTGTAAAGTAGTATTCCATTGTGTAAATGTGCCACATCTTCTCTATCCATTCATCATTTGAGGGGCATCTGGATTGCTTCCAGTTATTTGCTATTACAAATGATGATGCTATGAACATAGTTGAGCACGTGTCTTTGTTGCATGGATGTAAATCATTTGGGTATATGCCTAAGATTGGCATTGCCAGACCTGTGGTAGACTGACTCCCGTTTTCCTGAGAAACCATCATACTGATCTCCTAAATGGCTGTATAAGTGTGCACTCCCACCAGCAGTGGATGAGTGTTCCCCTTCCTCCACATCCTTTCCAACATAAGTATTTTTGAAGTCCTTGAAATTATTTATACACTTACATTTTCCAATAAAAATAATTTTTGGTTTTACATTGTAATGTTCCCTTTGGTTACTCAAGTTTCTACACAGTAAATCATGATTTCAAGTAATAGACAAGTACCATTTAAGTTGTCATAGGTTTATATTCTTTTCCCTGACACCATCCACATTGCAGTTCACTATAAGTCACTTCTCTTCTTTGGCCTGGTTGCATTCCCCGTTAGCACCTTTCCTTGGTAGGTATCCCATTAATCTCTCATCTCTACCATCTGATTTCTGTGTATGGCATGTGTGTATGATTCCACAGAATGCCATAACAGGACATCAGTGCCCCAGGAAGTGGAGTTACAGATGGTTGTGTGCTGCTGTGTAGTGGCTTGCTATTAAGCATAATTCCTAAAGGAGAAGCAGCCCATACCATTACCCTGTAAACCCATTTCTCTAGCCCTTTCTGGTTGTGTCATATTTCATGTATGTCATCTAATGTATGTGTTAAGGTTAGCTTTGTTGCCATGTGAAGGGTTTCCTTCAAGGGTTGTAATACAAACGTTACTCTTTTCAATAGCAAACTTAACTTTTTTTTTTTTTTTACTTCTCAACTTTTTAAACCATTTATTTATATGCAGTGTAGTAGTGAAAGATTTTAGCCAGGAAAATGTTCGTTGATATGTGTAAGACAACAAGTAAAATTTTTTGGTTTCATGTTCTTTATTAGTTACCTTATTTAACCATTTTTCATCTAGTTGAGTGAATCTCCCAGGACTTCTTCAGTTATCACTCACTACCCTCTGAAGTTGGGAAAGTTGTGTATCTACTGTAGGTATGACACAAAATCACATTAAGTATAAAATGAAATCATTTAAATTTTCATTGTGTATTTATTATCTATGAGGGTCCTTTTTACCAAAAATATATGTTATATACCAAAGGGAAGGGATGGCAAACATAGACAGAGGAAGTAGATGCTTAATCCTGAGTTCTTCGCTTAGGCTACCTCAGTAAGATTACCTAAGAGCCTGTTGGCAAAAGAATGTGTTATTTTTTTCCTATTGAAAAAAGTTCTTATGGTGCTTTGGGGACCCTAATGAGGAATACTATGGGATTTGTGGCCAGTTGTTCTCTGTACTGGCCAGGGGGAGTGGGACATGTCAGGGTCACTTGGATCTGGAAACTGTTGTGGGATAAAGTGAGAACTCATGACGTTCTCCTGGATTAATTTTCCTGTCTAGATGGGCCAGCATCCTCCACGTTGAAACACAAGCAGAATGCCACCAAAATAGACCCTGGGGTAAGATTTGGAAACTGAATTCTACCCAAGAATCCACAACTAGTTTCTCTGTTTTAGTAGAACAAGGGGAGAGCTATTCTACTTTGTGATATGATATTAATAAAATATACCCATACTTAGAGTTAACATTCTCATTGTTGGATTGTAACCTTCTGAGAAATAGTACAGATCACAAGACAGGTTTTGATGGTCCATGTAATCCATGCATTTTGGCAGGCTACAACAGAAAGATGGTAAATTAAAAGCCAGTATGGGCCTTATGAGCAGATCTTGTCTCAAAAATCCACATAGGCTTGCTAAATGGCTTACAGGTTAAGAGCCCTGGCTGCTCTCCTAAAGAACTTTGGTTTAATTCCCAGCACCTTCTTACCTCCTGTTTCAAGGGATCTGAAGGCTTATTGTATCCTTCCAGAAAACTGAATGGATATAGAATGAAGACGTACATGCTGGAAAACACCCATTCATGATAATGAAAAAACAATATTAAGATAAAAAACAGAGAAAGAAGCCCAATATGTCGCCCTAAAAGAAGTACAACGATTACATGAAATTCAAAGCTTGTTTAGGTGCTGTACACGATTTCAGATTTTCTCCCTTGAAATCTTATCTGAATATTTTTAGTTATATTTATTATTTTTTCTTGTTTTAGATACTGATCCCTGTTCCCCTCTCTCCCATGCCCCCTTGGGACCCTTCCCATCCTATTCCCGTAACCCTCCACTGGGAGGGTGATGCCTTCCAGGTGGGATCATCTAAATCTGTCAAATTATTTGAAGTAGGGACTAGGCCCTCCC
This sequence comes from Phodopus roborovskii, assembly GCF_943737965.1. NCBI lineage: Eukaryota > Metazoa > Chordata > Mammalia > Rodentia > Cricetidae > Phodopus > Phodopus roborovskii. Next base: position 46,877 of record NW_026126222.1, on the reverse strand, counting down.
TCCTGGCTCTAGGATAAGTGAATATCCTTCTATGGAAAATGTGCACCCAATGTCCTTTTGTGCACCAGGGATACCTCCTGGTTACACTGTCAGAGGCCCCTTAGACTTAACAGGCCTTCTACCTGAGACCCACGTTCTGGAGGCCTGACTTTCACACCTTTTCTCAACATCCCTCCCTGTCTGAAACTGCATTCTAGGAGTTTGGCTCAGTTTTTAGCTGTGGGTGCTGCTTCTGTTTCCATCAGCTACTAGATGACGGTTCTATGGTGGCATATAAGTTAGTTATTAATCTAATTATCAAGGTAAGGCATTTATGGTAGCCTTTCCACTATTGCTCACATTGTGAGTTGGGGTCATTCTTATAGATCTCTTGGCATTTCCCTAGTGCCAGATTTCTCTTAAAACCTGTTATGACTCCCTCTATTATAATGTCTCCTTTCTTGCTCTCCCCTAATCTTTCCCTAACTCAAATTTCCTGTTCCATCATGCCTACCTTTCTCATCATTTTCTCCCTAACTCCCACCATGCACAATTCTCCCAATTTACTAGGGAGATCTTGCCTATTTCTCCTTCTCAAGGACAACATGTATGTCTCTCTGAGGGTCTGCCTTGTTTCCTAGCTTCTCTGGCATTGTGGATTGTCAGCTGGTCGTCCTTTGCTCTGTCTAAAAGCCATATATGAGTGAGTACATACCATGTTTTTCATTTTGTGACCAGGTTACCTCATTCAGGATAGTTTCATCTAGTTCCTTCCATTTGCCAGCAAATTTCCAGATTACGTTGTTTATTCCCTCTGAATAGTATTTCCTTCTTTAAATGTACCACATTTTCTCCATCCATTCTTCAGATGAGCAAATAATGTTTCAATGAACATAGTTGAACAGATGTCCTTGTTGTATGAGTGTGCATATTTTGGGTATATGCCTACGAGTGGAATTACTGAAACTCAAGGTACACTGATTCCCATTTTTCTGAGGAACCACCATACTGATTTCCAAAGTGTCTGTACTAGTCTCCATATCCTCTCCAGCATAAACTGTCATTGGTGTTTTTGATTTTAGGTATTCTGACAGGAGTAAGATTATATCTCAGAGTTTTTTGATTTGCATTTCCCTTGTGACTGAGGATTTTGAACACATTCTTAGGTGTCTCTATTTATTTCTGTACCGTAGTTTTTAATTGGAATATTTGGTGTTTTGGTACCTAGCTTGTTGAGTACTTTGTCATTGTGGAAATCGGCCCTCTGTCAGATGTGGGGTTGTTGAAGATGTTTTCCCATTGTGTAGGCTGCCATTTTGTATTGATGACTGTGTCCTTTGTCTTAAAGAAACTTTTCAATTTCAAGAGGTTTCATTTATTAATTGTTGATCTCAGAGTCTGTGGCACTGGAGTTATGTTCAGGAAGCAGTCTACTGTACCAATTTGTTCATAGATACCTCCCACTTTCTCTTCTGGGAGGTTCAGTGTGGCTGGATTTATGGTGAGGTCTTCCTTTGATATATTTTGACTTAAGTAGTATGCATGGTGATCTGGAGTCTTCTACAGGTCAGCCTCCAATTATGCCAGCTCAATTTGTTGAAAATACTTTTTATATTCCATTGTATAACTTTAGCTGCTTTGTTAAAAATCAGGTATTGGCAGATGTATGAGTTAATATCAGTGTTTTAAATTTGATTCCATTGGTCTTCCTGTCTATTTTTGTGACAGTTCCAAGCTGTTTTCAGGACTATAGCTCTACAGTAGAGCTTGAAGAAAGGGATAGTGATGCCTCCAGAAAGGAGATCCTTTATTATACAAAGTTGTCTAGCCTACCCTGGGTCTACTCTTTTTCCATATGAAGCTGACTATCGTTCTTTCAAGATTGTGAAGAATTGTGCTGGGGTTTATGATAGGAATTGCATTAAATCTGTATATTACTTTTAGAAAGACTACTATTTTTACAATGTTGATACTACCTTTCCAAAAGCATGAGAGGTCTTCCCATTTTTCTGGTATCTACTTTAATTTTTTTTTTTCTTTAAAGACTCAAAATCTTATTAAATAAGTTATTCACTTGTTTATGTTGTCTTGGATAATGAAAAAAAAGGAGATGTTTCTCTGATTACTTTCTCAGCATCTTTATCATATGTATATAGTAGGGTTAGTGATTTTTTTTATATTTTTGTTAATTTTGTATCCTGCCACTTTGGTAAAGGTGTCTATCAGTAGTAGGTATTCCCTGATGTAACCTGTCAAATCATCTGCCAATAGTGAAAGTTTGATTTGTTACTTTCAATTTGTATTCCGTGGATCTCCTTTTGCCATCTTAATGCCCTACCTAGAACTTCAACTACAATATGGAAGATGTGTGGAGAGAGTGAAGTCAGTAAACTACTTAGAATAACAAATAAGCAGCTCCTGAAACTTTATGGGATACTGAGCCTATCCCCAGCCTTACTAGAATGTAATGGACTGCTTTCTTCTATGCCTTACACACCCAGGAAAGGAGCTGCTAATCCAATGTCTTTACTTACTGCTGATTGTTTCTCTGTTACAGAAGGCAAGTGTGTCCAACTATGACTCTGCTGAATGCCAACCATCTGGCCATGGCTTAATTCCTCCACTTGTTCCCAAGGTTAGAGGCCCTGGAGGCCCTGCCTTAACAGGTGATCCTAGAGGACAGATCCCACCAACTCCTCCACCAGGAAACACCTGTGCAGATCCTCAACAATATGCCCCAATAAGGGATTTTGAAGGCCTTCAGTTTCCTCCAATGCCATGTAGGCTTTTTTAACGGTAACAGTTTGTGTCAGTGCTTCTCTGTGCTTTCCATCAAGTTTGGTTCCTTTTACTGGGAGAAACCCTAGCCAGAAACAACTTGAGAGCGAAAGGGTTTATATTGCTCACAGGTTACTGTCCAGCATCAAAGGAAGTAAAAGCTTCATCTTGATCAATATTAGGCAAATTTGAATTTGAATTTTAACTGTAATATGATAGGTCAAAAGATCATTGAATGTATAAGCAGGTTTTTGGTTTGCTTTGTTTTTCTCCACAAGGCTGGGTTTCCCTATAGCTCTGGAGCCTTAACTGAAAGGCTAACCTGGTCTGTGCTTCCCAAAGGCCTGTGCCACCAATGTTCAGTTGCAAGCAGTTTTAATGTTAAGTATATGTGTACTTCATGTAATATAAGTGTATATTTAAAATAAATTATTTCATATTTAGTCATATATTGAATTTTTTGAAATTCTTTCCTACCCTTACATTTTAAAATAAAAGTAATTTATTGATTTTACAGCATAAATTCCCCCTTTGGAATCACAAGTTTCCACACAGAAAAATCATATTTTTTATTTTATTTAATTTTATATAACAAAGTCCAATTAAATGAAAACAAACATTTATACACAATATTTGTGAATTTGGGTGTCGTTCTTTCAAAAGTACTTCGTGCTGGTAAGGGGCGCTGTCTTGGGGGGATTCAAAGAAGATTCAGATATCCTGGCTGTAAGCTGTAGGGCTGTAAGCTGTTTTGTCCAGCTGTTTTGAATGTAGGATTAGCTTGTACTCTGTTTCAGGCAGTCTGGCTTGATCAAACCACATTAGTCTGAAAGGAATCCACATCTTTTCATTTTCTGTGGAAACAAATATAGAAATCCTTTTCCCCATAAACTTGTCCTCGAACTTAAATGTTGGAGTCAAAGCATTTTTTTAAAAAAATTAATTTATTATTTTACATGTCGATCCCAGTTCCTTCTCCCTCCCTCCCTCCTTACCTCCTTTTACCCTCTCTGCCCTCTCACATGCACTATAAACACCCTCCCCTCCCATCCCCCCACCCAAATTCCATATGTAGCAGAATGCAATCCAGTTGGGGTCATGTAGATCTGACAGGTCCTGTGAAGGCTTGTCTCCTGTCTCTAGATTAAGGCAGTTATCCCTCCATGGGGGATATGATTCTAAGTCCTTTTGTGCACCAGGGATACATCCTTACTCCACTGTCTGAGGTCTCTTACAATGCTCAGTCCTTCTGGCTGAGACCCATATTAAGGGGGGCCTGAGTCAGTCCCATGTTGGCTTCCCAGCTATCAGTCTAATGGCCATTAGCACCTCCTTGTTCAGGTAAGCTGACTCTATTTGCTTATGACACATGGTCTTGTCCTCTCCATCTGCTTCTGGGATCTAGTTCGACTCAGTGTTATTTATGGGTGTTTGCTCCTATTTTCAACAGGCATTAGTTGAGGGCTCCATGGAGAACTTAGTTTTTGATCTCATTCTACGGGAAGGGCATTTATGATAGCCTTTCCACAGAAGCTGAGATTGTTAGTTTGGAGCAGTCTTGTAGTTCTCTCGACCTTTCTTTCTGTTCAATTTTATCTTCAAACCAATACTGACTCCGTCTTTTATGTTCTCTCTCTCTCTCTCTCTCTCTCTCTCTCTCTCTCTCTCTCTTTTTTTTTTTTTCCTATTTTCTATTCCTAACCAGGCTCATTCTTCCTGGTCGCACATGTTTTCCTTTCCTCCCCCTCATTTTCTCCTACTTCTCTCTCCATTCGTTGTTCCCCCCCACTTCACATGAGCTCTGGGGTACTTGTCCCTACCCAGTTCTGTGAGGGACTTTATATGAATCTCTTACAATACACCTTGTATCCTAGTTCCTCTGGTGATGTGAATTATAGGCTGGTGATCATTTGATCTAAGTCTAAAATCCATATAAGAGTGAGTACATACTGTGTTCCTCTTTTTGTGACTGAGTTACCTCTTTCAGGATGGTTTCTACAAGTGCCATCCACTTGCCTGCGAATTTCAAGATACCATTATTTTTTTCTGCAGAGTAGTATTCCATTGTGTAGATGTGCCACATCTTCATTAACCATTCTTCAATTGAGGGGCATCTAGGTTCATTCCAGATTCTTGCTATTTCAAATAGTACTGCTATGAACATAGTTGAACAGATGTCTTTGTTGCATTGATGTGAATCCTTTGGGTATATGCCTAAGAGGGGGATTGCCGGGTCCTGTGGTAAACTAATTCCCATTTTCCTGAGGAACCGCCATACTGATCTCCAAAATGGCTGTATGAGTTTACACTGCTACCAGCAGTGGAGGAGTGTTCCCCTTTCTCCACATCCTCTCCAACATAAGTCATCACTAGTGTTTCCAATTTTAGCCATTCTCACAGGGGTACGATGGTATCTCAAAGTTGTTTTGATGTGCATTTCCCTGATAGCTAAGGATGTGGAGCATTTTCTGAAGTGTCTTTCAGCATTTTTGATTTCCTCCATTGAGAATTCTTTCTTCAGTTCTGTACCCCATTTTTTAATAGGCTTATTTGGTGTTTTGTTGACTAGTTTCTTGAGTTCTTTGTGTATTTTGGAGATCAGCCCTTTGTTCGGATATAGAGTTGGTGAAAATCTTTTCCCATTGTGTGGGCTGCCGTTTGGTCTTGTCAACTGTGTGCTTTGCCTTACAGAAGCTTCTAAGTTTGAAGAGGTCCCATTTATTAATTGTTTCTTTCAGTGTCTGTGCCCCTGGAGTTATGTTCAAGAAGCGGTATCCTATACCAATTTGTTCAAGGGTACCTCCTACTTTCTCTTCTAAGAGGTTCATTGTGGCTGGATTGATGTTGAGGTCTTTGATCCATTTGGACTTTAGTTTTGTGCATGGCGACAGACATGGGTCTATCTGCAGTCTTCTACACACCCTCATCCAATTGTGCCAGCACCATTTGTTGAAGATGCTGCCCTTGCCCCATTGTATAATTTTAGCTGTTTTGTCAAAAATCAGGTGTTCATGGGTACGTGGATTAATATTAGGATTTTCAATTCAATTCCGTTGGTCTACCTGTCTATTTTTAATGCCAATAACAGGCTGTTTTCAGAACTATAACTCTATAGTAGAGCTTTAAGTCAGGAATGGTGATGCCTCCTGAAGTTCTTTTATTGTAAAAGGTTGTTTTTGTCTATCCTGGGTCTTTGGTTTTCCATATAAAGTTGATTATTATGCTTTCAAGGTCGGCGAAGAATTGTGGTGGGTTTTTAATGGGGATTACATTGAATCTGTAGATTGCTTTTTGCAAGATTGCCATTTTTACTCTGTTAATCCTACCTAACCAAGAGCATGTGAGATCTTTCCATTTTCTGGTATCTTCATTAATTTCATTCTTTAGAGTCACAAAGTTCTTATTATATAGGTCTTTTACTTGTTTGGTAAGCGTTACACCAAGATACTTTATATTGCTTGTGGCTATTGTAAAGGGTGATGTTTCTCTGAATTCTTTCTCTGCCTCATTGTCATCTGAAAAAGGTAGGGCTAATGACTTTTTTGAGTTTATCTTGTATCCTGCTAGTTTATGAAGGTTTTTATCAGCTGTAGGAGTTCCCTGGTAGAGCTTATTGGGTCACTTATATAAACTCTCATATCATCTGCAAATAGAGACAGTTTGACTTGTACCTTTCCAATTTGGATCCCCTTGATCTACATTTGTTGTCTTATAGCATTAGCTAGATCTTTACTACGATATTGAAGAGATATGGTGAGAGATGACAGGCTTGTCTTGTTCCTGATTTTACAGGAATTGTCTGAAGTTTCTCTCCATTCAGTTTGAAGTTGGCAGTTGGTTTGCTGTATATTGCTCTTCTTATGTTTAGGTATGTTCTTGTTATCCCTGACCTCTCCAATACCATTATCATGAAAGGGTGTTCAATTTTGTCGAATGCTTTTTTCACACCTAGGGAGGTAATAATATGGTTTTTCTTTTTCTTTTTGTTTATATGGTGGATCACGTTGATAGATTTTCGTATGTTAAACCATCCCTGCATTCCAGGGATGAAGCCTACTTGGTCATGGTGGATGATTTCTCTGTTGTATTCTTGAACTCAGTTTGCCAGTATTTTATTGAGTATTTTTGCAAAGATGTTCATCAGGGATATTGGTCTGTAGTTTTCTTTCTTAGTTGTGACTTTGTGATGCTTGGGTACAAAGATTATTGTGGCCTCATAAAAAGAGTTTGGCAATGAACCTTCTGTTTCTATCTTGTGGATCAGTTTGAGGAGTAGTGGTATTATATCTTCCTTGAATGTCTGGTAGAATTCTGCACTGAATCTATCCGACCCTGGACTGTTTTTTGTTGGAAGGCTTTCGATGACTGCTTCTATTTCATTGTGGGTTATAGGTCTATTTAAGTTGTTTGTCTGTTCTTGATTTAATTTTGGTAAGTGATAGTTATCCAGAAACTTGTCCATTTCCTTTGAATTTTCAATTTTTGTGGAATACAGATTTTCAAAGTATTACCTGAAATTTGTCTGGATTTCCTCTGTGTCTGTTGTTATGTTCCCCATTTCGTTTCTGATTTTGTTACTTTGCATGTTCTGTCTATGCTTTTTCATTAATTTGGATAATGTTTGTCTATCTTGTTGATTTTCTCAAACAACCAACTCTTTGTTGCATTGATTTTTTGTATTGTTTTCCTGAATTCTATTTTGTTGATTTCAGCCCTTAACTTGATTATTTCCTGGCGTCTACTCCTGCAGGGTGAATTTGCTTCTCTCTGTGCTAAAGTTTTCAGTTGGGCTGTTAATTCTCTTATGTGACTATCCTCTGTTTTCTTCATATGGGCACTTAGTGTAATGAACTTCCCGTAGCACTGCTTTCAAATGGTCACATAAGTTCGGGTATGCTGTATTCTCATTCTTGTTGAACATTAGAAAGTCTTTAATTTCTTTCTTTATTTCTTCTTTGACCCAGGAGTGGTGCAATTGCACCACATTGTTCAGTTTCTATTAGTTTACAGGTTTTCTGCTATTTGTGTTGTTGTTGAATTCCAATTTTAATGCATGGTGGTCCAATAAGATACAGGGGACTATTCCTATTCTCTTGTATCTGTTGAGGTTTCTTATGTCACCTATTATGTGGTCGATTTTAGAGAAGGTTCCATGTGGAGCAGAGAAGAAGTTATATTCTTTTGTCTTTGATGGAATGTTCTATAGATGTCTGTTAACCCCAGTTGTGATATAACTTCTGTTACTTCTTCTGTTTCTTTGTTGAGTTTCTGATTTGTGGTCCTGTGTAGTTTTGAGAGTGGTGTATTGAAGTCTCCCACTATAAGTGTGTGAGGTTATATATGAGCTTTGAGTTTTAGTAGTGTTTCTTTTACAAATGTGGGTGCCTTTGTATTAGGGGCATAGATGTTCAGAACTGAGACTTTGTGTTGTGAGATGAATATAAAATGACCGTCTTCATCTCTTTTGAATAGTTTTGGTTTGAAGTCTAACTTGTTAGGTATTAGAATAGCTACGCCTGCTTGCTTTTTATTTCCATTTGATTGGAAAATATTTTCCCAACCCTTTACCCTGAAGTGATGTCTATCTTTGAAGCTAAGGTGTGTTTCTTGTAAGCAGCAGAGTTAATGGTGAGTAAGGATCATTGACTGTTGAAGCTTGTTTGATTTATGTTTGATGCTGGCAGTGGTATTGTCAATATATTTGTTCTGCTTCACCCTTGGTTTCTGGTGTAGTTGGATTATCTGTTGCCTACATTTTTGTGGGCGTAGTTACCTTCCTTGCGTTGGAATTTTCCTTCCAATATTTTCTGTAGGGCTGGATTTGTAGATACATATTGGGAAAATCTGGTTTTGTCATTGAATATCTTGTTCTCTCCATCTATATTGATTGAGAGTTTTGCTGGATATAGTAGCTTAGGCTGGCATCCGTGTTCTCTTAATACTTTTAGAACATCTATCCAGGACCTTCTGGCCTTGAGGGTTTCGATGGTGATGTCAGGTGTAATTTTGAAAGGTCTGCCTTTATATGTTACCTGTCCTTTTTCCTTCACTGCTCTTAATATTCTTTCTTTATTCTGTATGCTAGGTGTTTTGATTATTATATGTCGAGGGGTCTTTTTTCTTTGGTCCAGCCTATTTGGGGTTCGGTATCCTTCTTGTTCTTTCATGGGCATGTCCTTCTTCAGATTTGGAAAGTTTTCCTCGATGATTTGGTTGAATATGTTTTCGGTACCTTTGAGCTTGGCTTCCTCACCTTCGTCTATGCCTATAATTCTTAGTTTGACCTTATCATGGTGTCCCACATTTCCTGGATGTTTTGTGTTAAGGATTTGTTGGATTTATGATTTTCTTTGGTCAATGAATCTATTTCTTCTAGTTTATCTTCTACGCCTGAGATTCTCTCTTCCATCTCTTGAATTCTATTGGTTATGCTTGTGTCCATAGTTGCCGATTTTTTTGCCCAGCTTTTCAATATCCAGCATTCCTTCCATTTGTGTTGCCTTTATTTTCTCAATTTCAGTTTTCAAGTCTTGAACCATTTCCTTCACCTGGTTAATTGTTTTTTCTTGGCTTTCTGTACTTTCCTTAAGGAATTTGCTCATTTCTTCCACTTTTTGTTTGTTTTTTCCTCCATTTATTTAAGGGATTTTCTCACATCTTCTTTGAGGGTCTCTATCATTTTTATGATGGCAATTTTTAAGTCGTTCCCTTCTGCTTCCTCTGCTTTGTTGTTGTGTTCCATTCTAGTTGGTGTAGATTCCCTAGATTCTGGTGGTGTCCTGCATGTCTTTCTGTTGTTAGGTGTTCTTTTGTATTGCCTTCTTCCCATAGCTTCTTTCAGTAGGTGTTGGTGGTGTATACCCCCTCTCTCTATGGTACTTCCCCGATGGGTTTATGTGGGGCTGAGTTTCAATATCTGTAGCTCTGTGTGGTCCAAGCTCTAGGAGGTTTCTCCACAGACAGGGATCCAGGCATGGGTCAAGGATGAGGATCCAGAAGAAGATATAAGTAGGTACTCACAGTGGTCCTCTGGCCAATAGCTCTGGCCAATAACTTGGGCCAATAGCTGGCGGAAGAGGGCAAGGGATGAGCTGGAACTTGAGAAGGTTTTGCAGGATAGTGGGATCTCACTGGAAACTGGCGCTCTCCAGCTGAGACCTAGTTCTTTGGCAGAGGCAAGGATTTGGGGGTCAAGGATCTTGCCTGCAGGAATTCTGAGTGGACTCGCAAAGATAGGCGTATCTCTGGGAGGGGCCTGGGACCCAAGCAGATGACTGGAGGCAGGGTTAGAGACCAAGCAGGTAGAAATAACGGGTGGTCCCACGTGGATAGTCAGGTCCAGTCTCCTTTGTTGAGAGTTGCTCCGAGAAGTCTCTGAAGTAGGGTGGATTGTTGGCTCCACCCTCTGTCCCAGTGCTCAATCAGAGTGGCAGGACCGTGGGTGGGGTAGGGCACAGGATAGGGGGAAGGCTGGCGGTGGGGATGGGTGGGGGGTGTATCAGAGCTCCAAGGTTGCTCTCGATGGGGACTGGAGACAGGAGTAACAGGATCAGGGGCTAAACCAGGTAGTTCGGGTGGGGGCGGGGGAAAAAGAGGTTGTAGGGAACAGGCAGCCCAGATTGGGCCCAGACACACCTCTGGCCAATAACTGTTGTAAGAGGGCAAGGGTTGAGCTGGAACTTGAGAAAGTTTTGCAGGAAAGTGGGATCTCACTGGAAACTGGCGCTCTCCAGCTGAGACCTCGTTCTTTGGCAGAGGCCAGGATCAGAAAATCCTATTTTCAATACTAGACAAGAACTAGCTTAGTTGTCCTATGTGTCTGCTCTGTGCCCTCACCTTTACTCTTAAGTTTCTATGAGCATGCCATGAGGCTTCTTTTGGTGGTGGAGGGATTTAAGGTTGTCCTTGGCATGACAGGAAATGCTTCAACTAGGATATCAGGTCGAGATCACTGACCTGAATGTTAAGTTTCAAAGTTTTAATGTATTGAAAAGCTTATTTCGAGTATGTCTGCACTGTATTGAGATCTTGCATAGCTGCCATTGACAAACACCCTTGAAATTTTTTGTGATGTTATTATTAGTCCTTTTTAGCTAAAATGTCCATTTTGTAATGTCAAGATTTATTTGGCAGATCAAATATTGTGGTATTAATGTTTGGATACCAGAATAAGGGCTGAAACTATTGGTTTAACAAGGGTGCAGTACAGGGTTTCAACTCCCACTGTCTTTTTCCTGTCTCTTGGACAAGGGAGAAATGTGTGCAAATGAAGGGTCTTTCCATCTTATAAATAAGGATGATTTAACTCTGAATCTTATTGGTATTTTTTTTCCATTTTATTTAATTCTGTATAGTATTTTTCAGGTGGACTACCTATCCATAATCATGGTAGTTTTATAAATGTAATTTTATTATTGGTCTATCTTAAACTGGAAATGCTTTGTATCTTTACCTGGAATGTGTTCACCATGATTTTAGACAAATGTAGAGGTAATGTATATTTAATCAAATAAATTTCAATTGATTAAATAATCTTGTTTGGCATTGATTATACAAAACAACAAAACAAAACAAAACAAAATAAATAACCAAAAACCCAGCCAGGTTTCCATAAACATGATTCCATAATGTAGTCTTTTTTTCCTGTACCAATAACTCAGTGGTTCAAGGGGGAAATGTCTATGGCTGGAGAGATGGTGGCTCAGTAGTTAAGACTGGCTGCTATGTCAAACCAGAGTTCAGTATCCATATTCGGGCTTAAAGCACTCCAGATCTAAGGAGTGCCACTCCAGTGGCCACTTCTGCTTCCCAGTACACCAGACATGCATGTATTCATTAAACATGGTAGTAGTGAACAACAATGCATCTATCTGCAGACATAAATTACATAAAAAGATGTAAAGCATTTGTAGTTTTTGTGATTTGGTTATCTTACAAAATATGTACCCTACTTTTTGCAGTTAGATATGAATGACCAAAAACGGAGAATAAGAGACTTTAAAAACTTACATATGGTTTAAAGAAGCCAGAATATTGCCTAATGATGAACTTCAGGGTTTTTTTTTTTTTTTTGTTAACTTAGTTCACTGACTAGTTTTAACACTTCAAAAACAAGTGTGCTTGTGTATGTTGTGTGTGATGCGTGAAAGAGATGGGGAGACAGAGAGAGACAGAGAGAGAGAGAGCACAAATAGGTGCAGGCATACCTATTCTGATGCTCAATGTATGGTGATTAATTGACAGCTGGAAGATTATCTTTCTTCAGTACATTCTGGTAACAGCTGAGGTTCTCAGCAAACACAGTAGGCATAGAGCCCTATTCCCTTCCTGTCAGACTGACTGGCTTTTTATATATTTCCTCTTTTCTCAGTTTAACTATTTATACATTGATTAATTTTGTTTGCTTGCTTCTTAGAGTTAGGGTCTGTGTGTGTAGCCGTTGTATTTGCTGTGATGACCAGGCTGGCCTTGACTTTGGAGATATTCCTGATTTTGCCCATAGAGAGCTGGAATTAAGGGTGTGAACCACCATGCCTGTCATTTTATTCTTAACATATAAGATATTGACTGTTTTCCATGGGCTGCATTGAGAGAGCTGCCATGATGTAACTACTTTGAGATAACTCTTTCTGAGGTTGGGAGTTCAAGTATCTTCAGACTGGTGTTCATGTTCTTGGTCTTGCATACTGATAGGAATAGAGAGTGAGACCTAACTAATGAATTTCCCGTCGGTGTATTCAACCAGTGGTTTTCACCTGTTCAGTTATATTTTGCTTCAGTGTAAAGGGACAGCATAAGAACTCATTCTCTAGCACAGCAGTGTGATTGTGACTGGAATGGTTCCCTAGATTCAATGGGGACTTTCAGTGACCAGGAGGTGTTTCTGCTCCAGACATAAAGATTTGTACTGAATGCACCATTTCCCCCTATTCTGTTAATTGGAATTTTACAACATTAACATCTCCTTCTTCATTCCCATTTTATTTCTTGATTCAGCAAATTTAAAAGAATTTATGACTGGTATTTATCTACAATCAAGTTTTATATTGAAACTTTTGTAATGTTGACATCCTTAAATCTCTGTTTAAACCCACTTTCTTCTTTCTCTTCCTGGAGCAGTATTTTACTTTGTATTAGCAATTTCGATGCCCAAAATATTATTAATTTAATTGGGCATAAAAACCTGCTAAATTGTTCCAAAATTTTCATCTCAAGAAATCGAATTCATTATTTAAGTGCTAATTCTGGCCTGTAGTAATCACATACTAAATGTCGTTCTCCTGCTCGGTGAATCATAGGGACCCAGTTTATTGCTGTCATAGTTTGTTCATAGCCTGAAACAAGAGCCTGAAATGATAACACATTTAGTTTCCCTTATACTTAGACTAATTGAAGTGATAATGGGACAGGTGAAAGCTCATGAAATTGAATTTGGCATTACTTTTGAGCAATGTGAGTGTGTAATTATAGGATATAAGAGGAACCATCTCTGCTTCATCTTCTTTCATAAACAAAAGAGAAAAGCAGTATACAATATTAGTAAAGTAGACAATGGATAGGAAGTGATGTTTACAACACTTCAGAGTATGTTGCCATGTGGCTTTTGTCCTTCCACTGTCTTTTTAAATATAGATTCATGCATTGATGTCATATGAGATACTTATATCGATTCATGAATATATTTTTAAAAAATTTTTTTATTTCACATAGAAACACCAGTTTTTAGACTTTGCGAACACATCACCCAAGGAGGGATAACTGCCTTAATCTAGAGGCAGGAGAGAAGCCCTAGTCCCTACTTCACAGGACCTGTCAGATCTACATTACCCCAACTGGATGGAATTCCCCTACATATGGAATTGGGGTGAGGGGAGGGGAGGTTGTTTAGAGTGCATGTGGGAGGTCAGAGAGGGTAAAAGCTATGGAAGTAGGGAGGGAGGGAAGGAGTTAGATAGGGAGGGATAGAGGGAGGAAGGGAGGGAGGAAGGGAGAGAGGGAGAGGGAACTGGAATCGACATGTAAAATAATAAATTATTTTTTAAAAAAAAATGCTTTGACTCCAAAATTTAAGTTCAAGGACAAGTTTCTGTGGAAAAGGATATCCATTTTTGTTTCCACAGAAAATGAAAAGATGTGGATTCCTTCCAGACTAATGTGGTTTCCTCAAGCCAGACTGCCTGAAACAGAGTATGAGGTGATCCAACATTCAACACAGCTGGACAAAGCAGTCTTACAGACTACAGCCACGATTTCTGCCACTTGCTTGAATCCACCATGACAGCGCCCCTCACCAGAAGGAAGTAATTTGGAAAGAACAATGCCCAAATTCCCAAATATTGTTTATAAATGTTTGTTTTCATTTAAATGGACTTTGTTATATAAAATAAATTTTAAAAAATTAAAAAAATAAGAATAAATGAAGTAAAGTCAGGCATTCATGGCATACACCTTTAATCCCCGCTCTTGAGAGAAAGAAGCAAGCAAATACTCCTGGCTCTCAGGGTAGCCTAATCTACAGAGCTATTTCCAGGACTGTCAGAGCCACACAGAGAAACTCTGCCTCAAAAATCAAAACAAAAAACAAAAAAACAACAAAAAATTGTAACAGAATATATAATGATGAAGAATCAAACATTTTAGTCAGTAAGCCAGCAAACCTTTAATACAAAGTAAAAAGAAGAGTCAACCAGGAAAATAGTACAACAAAATTGCAGGAATTAATACATAATTCTCAATAAACCCTTAAATTTAAATACTCATCATTTCCTAATTCAAATACCACTGAATACTAATTCTGAATGGGTTAAACTAAAAAAAGGGACCAGACCCTCACTTGGACACCTGCATTATCAGCCTTGACAGGTTACAGAAAGATATGGAAGCCTCTGACTCAGCACATGACACAAAGAAACTTTGGATCCCCTGGCCTCCCAGAGACTGTAGCCAAACCTGGACACAAAGAAACTTCAGATCCCCTGGCCTCCAAGAGCCTATGGCCAAACCTGGATACAAAGAAACTCCAGACATCACCTTTGGCCTCCTAAGTACTTGGTTCTGGGAACTGTTTGGCCATAAAAGAAAATCTGGGGTAGACCAAAACCTTCCCTGTGGTATCCAGGATACATTTGGAAACACTATTTGTATCTATGAACAATAAGTCACCTGCAAGTAACAACACAAAGGTATAGAAACAGAGAATGTTCCCTAACAGCACTAACTAATGATAGTAATTGGTACAAAGGTATTTCATTTCAATAATATGACTTTGAGAAATTCCCCTGATTGTTTCACAAATGTCAATCAGTCAGAAACCAATCCATACCTAGTGATGTATTCCTGTTACTTTTGCCTTTAAAAACCTGACAGTAAACAGGAAACTGTCAGAAATGGTGATTCCTTCACAAGTTCCTTTATTTTACAGGGCTGTTTTGGGTATCCTGTTTTTTGTTTGTTTGGTTATTATTGATTTTGGTTTTCCATATAAAGTTTAGTATTTTCTTTTCAAGGTTTGTGCTGGTATTTTGATTGTGATTGCATTGAATCTGTAGATTGCTTTTGGCAAGGTTGCCATTTTTAATAGGTTGCTTTACTTATCCAAGATCATGAGAGATCTTTCCATTTTCTGGTATCTTCTATAATTTCTTTCTTAATGACTCAAAATTCTTGTCATACGTGTGTTTCACCTGTTTGGATAGATATGCCCCAAGATAGTTCTTGGTCTTTGTGTCTTTTGTAAAGGGTGTTGTTTCTCTAATTTCTTTTCATCCACTTTGTTGTCTATTTATAGTAGGGCTCCTAATTTTTTTTAAGTTAGTCTTCTATACAGCCACTTTGCTGAAACTGTTTATCAGATGGAAGGAGTTCCCTGATAGAAGTTTTTGGATCACTTATATAAACTATCAAATCTTTAAAATAGCGTGAGTTTACTACTTCCTTCCCAATTTGTATATGCTTCATCTCCTCTTCTTGTCTTTTTGCCATAGCAAGAATTTCAATTACAATATTGAAGAGATATGGAGAGAGTTGACAACCTTGTCTTGTTCCTGATTTTAGAGATATCCCATTGAGTTTCTCTCAATTTAGTTTACTGTATATTGCCTTTATTATTTTTTGGAATGTTCCTGTTATCCCTGGTTTCTCTAAGACCTTCCTCATGAATGCGGTGTTGGATTTTGTTGAAGGCATTTTTAGCATCAAGTGGGATGATCACGTGGTTTTCCTTTTCAGTTCATGTGGTTGATTTTATAGTTGCATTTTCATAGGTTAATCCATCCTTGCATCTCTGGAAAGATGCTTACTTGATCATGGTTGATCACTTCTCTCATGTGTTCTTGGATTTGATTTGCCAGTATTTTATTGAGTATTTTTGCATCAATGTTCATGAGGCAGACTGTTGTGTAATTCTCTTTCTTAATTCTGCCTTTGTGTGGATTGGGTATCAAGGTAATTGTAGCCTCATAAGAAGAGTTTGGTAATGAACCTTCTGCTTCTACTGTGTGGAACAATTTGAGAAGTATTAGTATTTGCTATTCTTTGAATTTCTATTAGAATTCTGCACTGAAACTGTCTTGCCTTGGGCTTGTTTTTGTTGTGAAATCTTGGTGAATGACTGACTCTATTACAGTAGGGGTTCTAGTTCTATTTATGTTGCTCATTTGTTATTAATTAATTTTGGTATCCATAAAATTGTCCATTTCCTTTTAATTTTCCAATGCTGCAGAGTACAGGTTTTAAATTATGACTTGATGATTCCCTGAATTTCCACAATGTCTGTTGCTATAACCCCTTTTTCATTTCTGATATTGTTAGTTTGCATGTTCTCTCTCTGCCTTTTGATTAGGATGGATATAGGTTTTTCCATCTTGTTGATTTTCTCATAGTACCTACTCTTTGTTTCCTTTGTTTCTACTTTATTGATTTCAGCACTCATTTTGATTATTTCCTGTCATCTACTAATCCTGGGTGAGTTTTCTTCTTTGTATTCTAGAGCTTTCAGGATTCCTGGTAATTCTCTAGTGGCTATTCTCTAGTTTCCTCATATCGGCACTTAGTACTATGAACATTCCTCTTAGCACTGCTTTAGAGTATCCCATAGGCTTGTATATGTTGTGCCTTCATTTTCACTGAATTCTAGGAAGTATTTTAATTCTTTCTGTATTTCTTCCTTTATCCAGGAGTGGTGCAGTTGAGCATTGTTCAATTTCCATTAGTTTGTAGAGTTTCTGCAACTTGAGTTGTTACTGAGTTAGAATTTTAGGGCATGTGTTCTGGTAAGATACCGGGGTTATCCCAATATTTTGTGTCTGCTAAGGTTTGCTTTATTACCATGTATGTGGTTGATTTTAAAGAACATCCCATATGGTGCTGAGAAGTTATATTCATTTTGTTTGATGGAATGTTCTACAGATATCTAGTAAGACTTATTGTGTCAAAGCTTCTGTTAGTTCCTTTGTTTCTTCGCTAAGTTTCTGTCTGTTATTCCTGTCAAGAGGTAGGAATGGACTGTTGAAGTCTCCCACCATAGGTGTATGGGGAGTGATGTATGATTTGAGTTTTAGTAATGCTCCTTGTACTTAGGGCAAAAAATGTCTAGAACTGAGACATCTTAATGGATTTCTCATGTGATGAATAGGAAATGACCTTCTTCATATCTTTTAATTAATTTCAGTTTGTAATCCAGTTTGTTAGATAATAAG
Organism: Phodopus roborovskii; assembly: GCF_943737965.1. Classification (NCBI taxonomy): domain Eukaryota; kingdom Metazoa; phylum Chordata; class Mammalia; order Rodentia; family Cricetidae; genus Phodopus; species Phodopus roborovskii. Next base: position 29,424 of record NW_026126222.1, on the reverse strand, counting down.
ATAGCTACCCCATCTTGTTTCTTGGGGCTATTTGATTTGAAAATCTTTTTCCAATTCTTAACCCTCAGGTAACATCTGTATTTGAAGTAGAGGTATGTTCTTGTATCCAGCAGAATGATGGTCTCTGTCTTCATATACTTTCTCTTAGCCTGTGCCTTCTTACAGTGAGTTAAGACCATTGATATTAAGAAATATTAATGGACATTGATTGTTGATTCTTGTTTGTTTTGCATTATTTTGGTGGTGGTATTGTGTGTGAATCCCCTCCCCCAATTTTTCCTTTTGCCAAAGTGTGATTATCTATTGCCTGTGTTTTTGTGAGTGTAGTTAACTTCCTTGGGTTGGATTTTCCTTCCAGAACTTTCAATAGGGCTGGATTGGTGGATATGTAATGTGTAAATCTGGTTTAGTCATGGAATATGTTCTTTTCTCCATCTATTCTGATTCACAGTTTTGCTGGTTATAGTAGGCATCCATGGCCTCTTAATGTTTGTAGAAAATCTATCCAGGACCTTCTGGCCTTCAGAGTTTCCATGGAGAAGTCAGGTGTAAATCTGATAGGTCTGCCTATATTATTACTTGGACTTTTCCCTTCACTGCACCCAATATTCTTTCTTTTTTGTGCATGCTTTGTGTTTGGATTATTATGTGGCTATGGATCTTTTCTGTTTGATCCCGTATATTTGGTATTTGGTAAGGTTCTTGTTCTTTCGTAGGCATGCCCTTCTTCAGATTGGGAAAGTTTTATTTTTTGACTTTGCTGAATATGCTTGTGTTCTGCAATTCAGAGCCAGCTTCCTTGCCTTCTTCTATCCATATGATTCTTAGCTTTGGTCTTTTCATGGTTCTCCATATTTCCTGGATAATTTTGTTAAGGATTTGTGAGTTTTAACAATTTTTTTTAGTCGATGAATCTATTTCTTCTAGTTTGTTTTCGCCTGAGATTCTCTCTTTTGTCTCATATATTCTGTTCATTTTGCTTGCATTTATAGTTCTTGATCATTTACTCAGCTTTTCTATGTCCAGTATTCCCTCAGTTTCTGTTTTCTTTATCATCCTATTTCAGTTTTCAGGTCTTGAACTGTTTGAATTTTTTCATTGATCTTTTTGGTTGCTTTTTCTTGGCTTTCCATGCTTACTTTAAGAAATTTATTGGTTTCTTGCATTTTTTTTTGGGGTTTATTTTTTTCTTCCATTTCTTTAAGGGATTTTTCTCATATCCTCTTTGAGGACCTCTTTCATTATCATGAAGTTGTTTTTATGGTCATTCTCTTCTGCTTCAGCTGTGTTGTGACATTCAGGTCTTGGTGGTATAGAATCCCTATACGCTGGTAATGTCACAGAAGTATTTCTGTTGTTGGAACTATTATGATACTGTCATCTTCCAACCTCTTCTTCCAGGAGTAGAAGTATGGTCTTTCCCTCTCCTTGGGTTATGGGTTCAAGCCTCTATCCTCTCCTCACTAATAGAGGGTACAGTAGCTAGACAGGAATGACAGCTGATGCTGGATGCTTTGCTCTGTTCCAGGTCACCCCCCACCCACCCTCTACCCTAGGGTGTAGGTTTCAGACAGTAATGGCAGCTGTTGCTGTATGTTGTTCTGTCTCTGAGTCTCTCTGGCTAATTCAGTGTCAGTAACCTTCTAGCTGCTCTAGGTGCAGGGACTCAAAGAGGGAGGCTGGGCTGGATGATCCACCCACTACTGACCTCTCTACCCCATGGTGGAGTGGCAAGACAGGAATGGCAGCTGATGGACAATGCTTTATTCTGCCTCTGGTCACCTCTGATGGATTCATTGGCAGGAAGTGTATGTAAGCCACTGGTGAGGGGACTTGAAGGGCGAGATGACATAGTATTTTTAAATCACTTAGTATGTGCTAAGTTGATGCACTCCCCAAAATAATCACACCAAAATGTAGGATATTGTAGCTGTACGGGATTTCATTCATATCCAGGGAGTGATTAGTTAAGAATGTGAACGAGGGGCTGGAGAGATGGTTCATCAGATAAGCACACTAGCTACTCTTCCAGAGGACCTGAGTTTGAGTATCATCATTTAGAAGACAGTTCAAAACCAGTCCAGGGAATATAATATCCAATTCTAGCTGCTGTAGGTGCTGCATTGAAAAGGTCACAGAAAATACTTGCAGGCAAAATACCCACTGGCATAAAATAACTTAAAAACATTTTTTAAAAGAATGTAATGTGAATTACACAGTCAATGTTCATGGTTCAAATCCTAGCTCTACTTTGAATGGTAATGTAGGCAAGGTACTTATTCTCTCTAGGCCTCAATTACCCTTTGTACACAGGTTGAATAGTGGACCTATTGAACTTACTATTAAACTCAATATATGAAATATCTTATGGCATGTGAACCAAGCCCTAGTCAAGTACTTATAATTATGAGTCAAAATTAGAATGGAATGTGTATTTACAAGCACTAAGGATCTGGGTTATGAACACTCATTATCAGACAGAAATCCTATTCAAACCAAGGGAACAAATTTAGAAACTGCACAAAACTGAAGGTGTGCACTCTTGAAACCCATGGTTCAAAAGAATAATTATAAGCATGTTCATGGGGAACTTATAGTTGCAGAACTATTGTACTGAGGGAGTCTCCTCAGTCAGATACTTCAGTCCTGTGTCTGGCCTTTTACAAGGGGAATAGGATCTCTGCCATTCTCTTCAGTTGAATTCATATGATGTCCTGTCTTCATTTAACCTCTTAAGTCTAGTTTTGACAAGAAGTTAGCTTAATGAGTTTAGGGGAATCTTTCCCTCTCTTTTAAGTTTGTCACCCTTTGCTTTTGGAATTGAGTCCTTGTTCTGTTTTCCTCAAGAGCCCTGTTTGAGAGCACTACTGTATACCATGGTGTTATTACTGGAAGACATACTAGACTCCTGAAAAAAATCTGAAAATGGATGCTAAGTACTTACTCTCCCAAAATAAAGATGCCTTATGTGTTCATACTTACCACTAATTTTTGTGAGTTTGTGTGAGGGGGGCTTAACCCTTCCTCAAATACTTTGTACATCTGTATCAAAACATTGCTAGATGCAGTAAGTAAATACAATACATACGCAAAATGTTTGGTTTAGAAAGGAACTCTTACCCTTCAGTTATCCCTTCATTTTGCTTATCCCTTCATTTTGCTTCTCTCTTCATTTTGCCTATTGGCTATAATACCCATGTATCTGCTATGTTTGAATTGGAGACCCATTTCCCTTTAGTGTCGTGGCCTTAATATCTACTATAACTGTTTTAAATAAATTGTTATATAACATCTTATCAAGTGTCAAGATAACTTTGTCTTCAAGACAGGTATCACTTGTCTTGGAAGCCTTTCATGATATCCAAAGTAGAGTAAGTACTTCTTACCAAGATCCTATCTCACCCTGGGCTTATCAACAGCACTCACATGTTGCTACTTACTTTCCTCCCTGTCTTCTCTGTGGTATTATGGGTCATTGATGGTAGGGATTATTTACTACTCATACTTCTTTTTCCGTATTGGAATTTTTACCTGCTAGCCCAATTGCTGAATCCCGTACCTATATTTTAAAAATGACTAGTAACTTCTGTGGTGGTTTGAATAAAAATGGTTCCCATAGGCTCATAGGGAGTGGCACTATTTGAAAAGATTAACAGGTGTGGCCTTGTTGGAGGAAGTGAGTCCCTGGGGAATGGCCTTTGAGGTTTTAGAAGCCAAGTCAGGACAGAGTCTCTTTCTGTTCTTACTACTTCTGTAGGCAGATGTCAAACACATCTGCCTGTGTGCCACCATACTTCCCACCATGATGACAATTGACTGAATATCTGAAATTGCAATCAGGGCTTAATTAAATGTATTCCTTTATAACAGTTACTATTGTCATGTGGTCTCTTCACAGCAATAGAACACTGAGTAAAAAATTTGCTTTATATGGAGGTTTGATGTAGTATCTGGTAAAGGGTAGGGTTACACAAATGTTTGGAAACAAACTTATTGTCAAAGGCCTGAAGAGATGACCATTGCACCATCTGTGGTTGTTAGAAATATAGGCTTTTAGGGGTCTACTTGCGATACTGATGGGATCCTCAGGGTGATACCTGCATACATGAAGATTTAAGAAATACTAGATGTGAGTAAAATACAAGTGTAGTTGGATATTTACTTTGTCTCCTTCTCTGGTACTGACCACGCCCATTGGGGGTGGGACCAGGGGCAGGAGTAACTTGTGTATGGAGGTCTGAGGAGGACCCGGGGAACACTCTCTTGCTGGTGGGATGCAGAGAGGAGAGCATCTGGTGGAACTTGCTAGTGTTCATCTGTCTAGGTTGTAAGTTATTTCTCCCTAAATAAACATCTATTCAGACTATTTGTTTATCCTGATCCTTTTTAAACTGCAAATTCTGGTGTCAGAAGTGGGATCAGGATTTTCATAGGACCTGGGTTTCACCCAAGCGGTAGTTGCCATTCCCTTCCCCCACGGTCCTTGAGCAGGTAGTTCCCTTGCCTAACCAGTCAGACACACCACAGCTTGTAAGACATTTGTGTCTGCCCTACATCTACTTTTATATCCCTGCTCATCTCCTGCCTATTTCCTCACATTACCTTCTGCCAGAGCCACCCCACCCACCCAGGCCCTCTCTTATGTTCCCACGCAATCCTGGGTTCATTTGTGCATTCCTGTAGTCCAATGTTGCAAGTTGCAGGTGGCACCTGTTAGCCCTGCCGTCCCAGCAATTTGTAGAAAGCTTGTTTCACTCCTTCATTTAACAAAATTTCTCTTGCCTTAGTTTGTTAAGACCTATTCTACAAGGACCGGGATCAGAAGGATGGTCTGCTACCGGAAGCCATTTGGCGGTACACATCTGGACACTATTTTGTGGTACACGTTTGGGCAGAACTAGGATCTGGCAGATCCTCTGCAGCTGGCCATTATTTGGTGGTACACCTCCAGGCGTCACTACCACAAGCTGAGCTCTACAATTAAAACATCAACATTCAAGGACAGCAGAAATACACCTAAGGTAATTGTAACATCCTTTACAATTTAAGGTAATATAATATCTGAGAGAAATTGTTCCATACCTATGGCAGATGATTTTACAATGGAGGATTTTAGGAATTCTTTTACTTCATATATAGAAAGAATTTTAGCAGAAGAAAATTATGACTAGACCAATATGTACATTTATTTTGTTATATCAATGGGTTTTATAGTTAACATGATATTCTTAAAGAAATAGTTTGAGATTAGAACAAACAATAAGGAACTTGTGCAAACCATAGGAGACTTAGTAACAAGGATTCAAAATATAGAATGCTTATTTAAAAAACATTCAGAATATTGAAGATGGCATTGGAGAGATGACAGGTAGAATACAAAACATGCATCATAAAAATGACCAAGTAGAAAACAGAATTTGCTCTATGTCTGATGCCTCAATAACAAAAACAGGACAATGCAATGCATTAACACGCTAGCAGAAACAGCTCATTCGTGATCAGAGGAAGCTGCTAATAAGTTTAAAAAACTGGAACATCAGATAGAAAGACTAGATGATAGAATCTATTCCATGTCTGAGGATGTCAATCTAGCAGATAGAACATTGTTTCTGGAAGGCAGTTTACATGCCATTCAGAAATTACCTAAGGATGTGAATATTAAAAAAAAATGGAATCATTTTATTTGGAGAAAGTAAGAAACTGACTGATGCAATGAAGTCTCTAGAAAGTTATTTGATGCAAGAAGTTCAGACACTCAAAGAAACAATGGGAAATAGATTTCAGGCTTTAGAAGACCTTCAATCTGATACATCAGAAGAAGAACTACAGGTAACAGGGCATGAAAAAGACTTAAAATTTTCTTCACCTTTTAGAGTCAGGGGAGATTTTCCTGTAAAAGTTAATGAAAAACCAGCAAGGAAAAGCACCCAAGAAAAGGTGCCATTGCCTATCAATGGGAACCAATACGTATGAAAGTTTTTAAAGGTATAAAGGAAACAGTAGTCTCTTGTGGCATGCACTCTCCATATGTGAAGCAATTAACAGAATCATGGGCAAGGAATAACAAGGTAAACCCTAAGGATTGGGATCAATTATTATCAGCTGTCCTTGAAAGCTCCTCTCAACTAGAATGGTGGGCTTTATGGACCGAGGAAGGAAAAGCTATTGAACTTCATGGCTTAAAGAATGGTCATAAAGCTGCAAAAGTTAAAATTCTTGGTGAGGGTATTTATGCTGACCCAGAAAACCAAGCTGCTATGATGAACATATCTTGTCTCTATGCAGTACAGCAGCTCTCAGTGCTTAGGATAAGGTTCATGAATTAGGGGAGAGGATAGAATCCTATACCAAGGTAAGGCAAGGACCTAAAGAACACTTTAGTAGGGTTCAAGATAGATTATCTATGGCAGTACAATTACAGGTAGCAGATATAGATTATAGGTGAATACTCATATAATATTTAGCTTATGAGAATGTGAAGCCTCAATGCAAATAAGAGCTTTGGCCTTTAAATTTTTGATTAGCACCCTTGGAAGAATGGGTCCTATATACAGCCAACATTGATTATAATGACAATAACAATGAACCATGGATAGGAGAAGCCATCTAAAGGTCTGTGAAGACATCAAGGTAATAGAGGTCTTTACTATGATGTCATAGAAGCATGGGTAGGGGAAGCTGTCTCCAAAGGTTTGTAGAGGTATCAACATGTCAGATGTTATAACTGTGGTAAGACAGGACATCTAAAAAGAAATTGTAGGCAAAGCATCCCTAGAAATAACACTCCCAGGAATGAATCGAACAGAAGGACTCAGCCTTATGGGTTATGTAGAAGGTGTGGCAAAGGCAGACACTGGACAAATGAGTGCAGAATGACCAGAGACAAGCAAGGAAACCCTTTACCATCGGAAACTCCTTGGAGGGCCTCTCGAAGGCCAACACGTCAAAGGAGGTCCAAACATTCCCAGTCAGAGTGGAGGAAAAACTCCCTAAGACAATAAGAAAATTATATGCCTAATGTAAAAGCTCATACCGCTCTGGATGACAAACTAGTGATAGAAGTTGAATCAAACATGACAGAAGGAAATAAAAACGTATATTTTGGCAAACCTCTATAAACAGTCAAAGGCCTAGATTGATAGTTATGATGAATAAAAGATTGATGGGATAGTTGACACAGGGACTAACTTAACTATCATAACTAATAAATATTGGCCTCGAAGTTGGCCCCTCTATGAGGTAAATGTTCATTTCTTAGGGATTGTAAACCTGTCTCAGGTAAAACAGAGCACAAGATGGATTGAATGTATAGGACCAGAAGGACAGAGAGGAAGGTTGAGACCATATGTGGCTGATGTAGTGATATATTTATGGGGTTGTGATCTATTACAGCAATGGAATACACAGACTAACATTCCTCCACTATTAGATAGGAACGATAAACGACCTCATGATGCTGGAAATGATATTATAAACTACTATACAACACAGACACAAAATATCAAGTCTGTACAAAATAAAGTACAAGTGGTGAACAGAGAAACCAAAAGCCCTATCCTTAAAATGGCTAACAGACTAACCTGTCTGGGTAGGGCAATGAGCTATGACCTCTGAGAAGTTAGAGGCTTTATAAAGCCTGGTTCAGGAAAATCTAAATGCTGAACATATTGAGGAATCTACAATCCCTTGGAATTCTCCTGTAATTGTTATCAAAAAGAAATCTGGTAAAGGGAGAATGCTTACAGACATGAGAGCCATAAATAAAGTTATCCAGCTAATGGGCTCTGTGCATCCTGGAATTCCCATGCATTCTTTGATACCTAAAGAATGGCCTATTATGTTATTGATTTAAAGGATTGCTTCTTCACTATACCTTTCCAAGTATGAGATAAAGAGAAATTTGCCTTCACGGTACCTAATTACAATAATTCTCAATGGTGAAGAGATATCAATGGAAGGTTTTGCCACAGGGAATGCTAAATAGCCCCACTGTGTGTATATATTTTGTACAAAAACTGCTAGAAATGATTCATAAACAGTTTCTACAATCCATGATCTATCATTACAAGGATGATACATTGTTAGCTGATTCTAAAGGAGAAATATTAGAAAAAAATGTTTGAGAAAGTAAAGGAAGTTTTACCTTGCTGGGGATTAAAAATTTCACATGAAAAAATACAAAAAGGAGAGTCTATCAACTACTTATGATATAAAATAGGTCTACAGAAAATTCGACCACAAAAAGTACAGGTCAGGAGAGATCGCTACCAGATTCTTAATGGTCTAAAAGTTACTAGGAAAGATTGTTGCCTTTCCCTATAACATACCTTAAAACTTGAAAAATTTTACATTAATAATGATGATTAACTTTTCCACAAGGAATAATAATAATTCCTAACAGCAATCTTTGAACTCACCGGAAAGAAGATGGGGCCCCACATCATCATTTCCACTTGACTCAACACAGCAACCTAAAACCAGTTTGAGACTGTTTTGCTTGAGACAACTCATGACTAGCAAGCTGTAATTGTGTACACCTTGGCCAGAGTTTCAAATAGAACTAAATTCAAACATTTCCTGCCACACAGTGACTAGCTACATATTTCACAGACAGTTCTGTTGAGAAATTTGGTTGCTAAAAATTTTCTTCCTACAGGATCCCATGAAGGTGACACAGGTGTGTAAGACTAAGAGGCTGAATAGCCTGCCATCGTGAGAACTTGATTAGTAATATGGACACTTGGAATTGACCCCAAAACATCCAGAAATGTACGATACCATGAAAAGGCCAAACCTAAGAATAATAGGCGTAGAGGAAGGCTAAGAATACCAGCTCAAAGGTGCAGAAAACATATTCAACAAAATCATTGAGGAAAACTTTCCCAATCTAAACAAGGACATCCCTATGAAAGTACAAGAAGCATACCAAACACCAAATAGAATAGACCAAAACACGAGTGACCACCCGTAATTTCCACCTGCTTGGTCTCTGACCCCCACCTCCAGTCCTCTGCTAGAGTCCCGGGCCCTTCCAAGAGATCTGCCTATCTCTGTGGGTCCACTCTGAGTTCTTGCCAGCAACATCCTTGACCCCTAAAGCAGGGCCTTTGCTAAAGAAAGAGGCCTCAGCTGGAGGTTCCCAGTTTCCAGTGAGATCTGACTATCCTGCAAATTTTCCAAGTTTCTGCTCAGCTTTTTCCTCTTCTACCAGCCATTGGCTAGAGGTGAGTTTGGGCCCAATGCGAGCGGCCTTTCCCCTACAACCTCTCCCCGCACCAAACTCCCTGGGTTTTCCCCTGATCCCGCTGCTCCTGTCTCCTGTCCCCATCGAGAGTACCCTTGGAAATCTGATACACCCCAAACCATCCACACCGTGAGCCTGCCCCCTCTACCATCTGCCCTATCCTGCCCACTGTCCTGCCATTCTGGTTGAGCACTAGGACAGAGCGTGGAGCCAACAGTCCACTATACTTCAGAGACTTCTCGGAGCAACTATGAGCAAAGGACACCTGCCTATCCACGTGGGACCACTCGTGATTTCCTCCTGCTTGGTCTCTGACCTCACCTCCAGTCCTCTGATGGAGACACGGGCCCCTCCCAGAGATCTGCCTAGCTCGTTGGATCCACACTGAGTTCCTGCCGTCAAGATCCTTGACCCCTAAAGCAAGGCTCGGCTACAAAAAGAGGCCTCAGCTGGAGGGTCCCAGTTTCCAGTGAGATCAGACTATCGTGTACAAACGTCCCGAGTTTCAGCTCAGCCTGTGTCCTCCTCCACCAGCCATTGGCTAGAGCCATTGGCGAGTGGCATCTTCTACTGGATTCTCAACACTGACCCCATCACTGGGTACCTGTCTGAGGAGAGACCAGCTATATAGAGCTTGCACCACCAAGAGCTACAGATATTGAACCTCTGGCCCACATAAGCCCACTAGGGAAGTACCCCAGAGAGAGGGGGAGACCCCATCAACACCAACTGGAAGAAGCTATGGGAAGACACCTAACATCAGAAAGACAAGCATGACACCACCAGAATCTAGGGAATCTACACCAACTAGAACGGAACACAACAACAAAGCAGAGGAAGAACAAGGGAATATCTTAAAACTTTCTTTCATAAAAATGACAGAGGCCCTCAAGAAGAAAATCCCTTAAGGAAATGGAGGAAAAAACAAACAAAAAAGTGGAAGAAATGAACAAATTCCTTAAGGAAAGCAAAGAAAGTACAGAAAGCCAAGAAAAAACAATTAAGCAGGTGAATGAAACGGTTCAAGACTTGAAAACTGAAATAGAGAAATTAAAGGCAACACAAACTGAAGGAATGCTGGAAATAGAAAAACTGGGCAAAAAATCGGCAGCTACAGACACAAGCATAACTGTAACGAGTACGGTTTTTCGCCTGCCGCCGCCCGGTCTTGTCCCGCCGCCGTTCCAGCCACAAATAACACACAGAGACTCTGTATTTGATATTATCCTGTTGGCCAGTTACTAGTTTCTTACCGGCTAGCTCTATCTTAATTATTAACCCATTTCTGCTGATCTATGTATTTCTCTTACCGGGGAGCCGGCGGCATACTGCTTTCTTCAGACTCTCCATCTTCACTCCTCCTTACTACTTCCTATCTCCTCCTTGTCTCCTAGTCCCTCCTATCTTCCTTTCCCATTGGCCAACAGTGCTTTATTATTAACCAGTATGAGAAACATATATACATAATGGCATCTCCCATCATCTCCTCTTTTCTGTTTAAATAAAAAGAAGGGTTTTAACCTTAACATAGCGAAATATATCACATAACAGTTATCAAATAAGAATCACAGTTAACACTATTTAGTCCATTAACATTTATCAAGATTTAAGAAACTATTCCATCATCTATTTCATCTTTGTGAGTCTAAAGTTCTATATGTAACTTATCTTTAATCCTGACTAAGGAAAACTATAACCATAATTATCTGTCTTCAACTCCTTCAAAGACCACAGAAGGATAGTATATAAACTCTAGATATGACAGAGACATCTTGCTTTGTCAGTTACCGGAAGTTCTATTGTAATCTTCCATCTTCAGCCCATAGGCCATAGTGTGTCTGGCAGACTCTTCAGCCAAGCAGGAAACTTTAAACTGTCTTCTTGTTGGCAGTTTGTCAGTCACTTTTCTCTGTGTCCTGCAGACTGTCTTGCAGACTCTTCCATGAAGCAGGATCTCTGTAGCAATGTCCATCTTGAATCAGCAGTCACTTTTCTATGGGTCCTGTGTGCAGGTAAGTCAGGATATAAATCAGGAAATATTAGCAAAGTGGTTCAAAAGGCAGAATTGTATGCCATTCTCATGGTACGTATGGATTTTAAAGAACCCCCCAATATAGTTACTGACTCTCAATACACAGAGAGAGTCGTTTTACACATTGAGACTGCAGAATTTATTCCTGACAATACAGAATTAACTTCATTGTTTATACAGTTACAAGATACTATCAGAAAGAGGACTCATCCTATATATATAACACACATCAGATCCCATACGGGTCTGCCAGGTCCTCTAGCACAAGGCAATGATGAAATTGATCGTTTATTGATAGGAAGTGTGCTAGAAGCCTCAGAGTTTCATAAGAAACACCACGTGAACAGCAAAGGTTTAAAACAGGATTTTTCTATCACTTGGGAACAAGCCAAGGAAATAGTAAGGAAATGTCCTACTTGCTCATTCTATAACCAAACTCCTTTACCACCAGGCAGTAACCCTAAAGGTATAAATAGGAATGAAATATGGCAAATGGATGTGTTTCATTTTGCAGAATTTGGAAAATTAAAATATGTACATCACACTATAGATACATTTTCAGGGTTTCAGTGGGCTACTGCTCTGAGCTCTGAAAAGGCTGATTCTGTTATAACGCACCTTTTAGAGGTAATGGCCATTATGGGCATACCTGCACAAAGAAAAACTGACAATGCTCCAGCATATGTCTCCAGCAAATTGAAAGAGTTTTTTGAGTATTACAAGATAAAGCACATAACTGGTATACCACACAATCCTACAGGACAAGCAGAGGTTGAGAGATCCAATCGTACTTTAAAAGAAATGCACCATAAACAGGCAGGAGGAACCAAAACACCCAAACACAGATTACATAATGCTTTATTAACATTAAACTTTCTTAATGCTGATGAAAAAGGAAAAACAGCTGCAGAAAGACACTGGACAATAGAAAAAACTTCTGAACTAAATCAGCCAGTGTATTTCAAGGATGTACTGACCTCAGAATGGAAAGCAGGATATGTGTTACGTTGGGGTAGGGTTTTTGCATTTGTATCTACAGGAGAAGAAAAACTATGGATACCATCTAAGTTAATCAAGATCCGAGTTGAACAAGAGAAACATCTTAATGAAGAGAAATGACAAGTCATCCACAAACTAGGTCCTATGAGGTGTGCGGAGGCCTCTCAAAGGTAGGGGAAGTGTTCTATTCTTGTTTTTACAGGAAAACAGAGAAAACCTATCATCAAACAGCCAAAAGACAATGAACATGTAGGTGCCTACAGAAGAGAAGACAGCTCTTCAGAAACAATCACTTAAGGAAGCAGAATCTGATATATGGTAAAAAAAAATATTTAATTGTAGTAAACTATTTCTATATAGAAATGAATTTCTCTCTACAATCTAGTATTGCTGAAGTCCCAAATTTTGTAAACCAATGCTGGCGTTGGAGTTGGATTTGGCTTTCCTTCTCTAAATTCAAGCATGTTGTTAAGATTAAATTCATGGTTTCTGCCTTAAATCAAGAAGCCAATTGGTGTAAGGTAGAAGAAAACAAAATCTGGGGACTCATATCTTATGCAATTTTCTCTCTGAAATCCTAATTTTCTCACATACTTTTAATGCTTATTGTTGTCTTTCCCTAATGCATACCTTAAAACTTGAAATTTTTACTTTAATATTGATGTGTAACTTTTCCACAAGGAATAATAACGATTCCTAACAGCAGTCTTTGAACTTTCCGGAAAGAAGATGGGGCCCCACATCATCGTTTCCACTTGACTCAACCTGATGCATCGGAACTACAAACATCACCCTAAAACCGGTTTGAGACTGTTTTGCTCGAGACAACTCATGACTAGCTAGCTGTAATGGTGCACCTTTTTATTACACCCTGGCCAGAGTTTCAAATAGAACTACAGTCAAGAATTTTCTGCCACACAGTGACTAACTACATATGTCACAGCCAGTTCTGTTGAGAAATTTGGTTGCTAAAAATTTTCTTCCTACAGGATCCATTGGAGCAATCATCGTCCCATTTCAGCAGGAAGTAATCTTAATATGACTACGCCCCCTTTCCCTACCCTTGGAATTTTGGGATAATAGTCATCGTCTTTGGGTTGGTTTTATTTATTTGGGATTGGGTGATGCTTACATTCAGGTTTATCTTTTAGACAGGAATAGGGAATGGTTGGTAAAGGTATGGTTTAGATGGGATATAGGTAGATTAGCCTATTTTCTTGAGAATTTGAGTAAGAATGAGATAGTATTTTACAGCTTACATTGTTGTGTATTCTTATGTGGTAAGCTATGTAAAATTAAGTTTATATTTTGATATATTGTGTTAAATGTTTCCACTTATAATATTTTATGCACATTATTTTTTACCATATTCTATGTATGTATACTTTTCCTGTATTCAAGACATTTTGTATATTGATACAATTTGGGATATTTATCTTGCTGCCCTTTATAGTTCTACCTCTTGTCTTGACACTTATACTCTACCTCTATTTTAGGGATTTACATGTAGGTATATGTAAATAGTTATATTGTTTAAGTATTTGTTCCTGCTTTACTCAGGAAAGTTTTAATCAGTCTTTTTAGCTAAGTTCCCGAGTATTACAGATTATCGTCACTCACATTTCCTGTACCTATGAGATTAGTCAGATATAGATGCTTAATCTTCAATCACTTCATAGACATGCAGAACATGGCATTTAAATGTTTTAATATTAGTACTCCATTGACATGAGACACTGTTGCTCCTGACAGCACCGTGCACTTTCCCGAAAATATGTTGGACACTGTTGTTGCTCCTGCTGGAGTTCAATCTCGCCTCAGCTAATGGCCTGTTGGGCATAGAATTGCCCCCACCTTGACCACTGATTTGGACATGCAGTCCTATGTGCTTGCAGGAGACAAATATAGAAGACTGCTTGACCTTGCCAAGTCAGGGTAAGACAGCCATTCTATTTCCCTGCTGTTGTTGTGGTCTGTCAAGTTCTCTTGGCCTTAGCCAAATCTGGGTGTACCAACGTCGCTGTGAGACCTAGGGTGACTGTTCAGGTGGCTTGCTGGTTCTGTCCTTGCTGCACCTTTTGGAAGTTGTCCATCCGCATTTCCTGTCTACTCTAGTATTGTTAATTTCCTTCTCAGGTCTTGATGAGGTTGAAGATTAAACTATCACAACTATTATTCTCTCTTCCTAGTTAGATATATTAGGTACTAGACTTACGTTTTAAAGCTTAGGACAACTCTATTGTAAACTACATTATGCCCTCACCCTAGGACTAGATATGTAGGTCATTTTGTTCTCGATTCTCCTTTTCTTAGAGCACACTTGTTATTCACTGTTTTGTATATAGTTTTGTATTAAGCCTAAATCTTTTCTTTAGACTAAAAGGGGAATTGTAGTGAGGTAGTCCTTCTGTAGCACTGACCATGCCCATTGGGGGGTGGAGCGATGGGCGGAGGTGACCTGAGGAAGAAGGTCGGAGGGGGCCAGGAAGGTGCTCTCTTTCTGGTGTGACTCAGACAGTAGAGGATCGGGTTGAATTTCCTGGTGTTCATCTGTCTAGGTTGTAAGTTATTTCTCCCTGAATAAACATCTATTCGGCCTATTTGTTTATCCTGATCCTTATTTACCGCAATACATAACCAACAGAATTCAAGAGAAGAGAGAATCTCAGGCACAGAAGATAAACTAGTAGAAATAGATTCATCGACCAAAGAAAATCATAAATCCAACAAATGATTAACACAAAGCAGCCAGGAAATGTGGGACACCATGAAAAGGCATAGAGGGAGGTGAGGAAGCCCAGCTCAAAGGTGCTGAAAGCATATTCAACAAAATCATTGAGGAAAACTTTCCAAATCTGAAGAAGGGCATGCCCATGAAAGTACAAGAATCATACAGAAACCCATATAGGTTGGACCAAAGAAAAAAGACCCTTTGACATATAATAATTAAAACAAAACAACTAGCATGCAGAATGAAGAAAGAATACTAAGAACAGTGAAGGAAAAAGGACAAGTAACATATAAAGACAGACCAATCAAAATTAAACCTGACTTCTCCATGGGAACCCTCAAGGGCAGAAGGTCCTGGATAAATGTTCTACAAGTATTAACAGAACACGCATGCCAGCCTAGGCTACTATATCCAGCAAAACTCTCAATCACTATAGATGGAGAAAACAAAATATTTAATGACAAAACCAGATTTTCCCAATACGTATCTACAAATGCAGCCCTACAGCATATATTGGAAGTAAAACTCCAACCCAAGGAAGGTAACTACGCCCACAAAAATGTAGGAAACAGATAGTCCAACTACACCAAAAACCAAGAGTAAAGCAAAACAAATATATTGACAATACCACTGCCAACATCAAACCTAAATCAAACAAGCATCAACAATCAATGATCCTTACTCACCATCAACATTAATGGTCTTAGCTCACCTATAAAAAGACACTGGCTAACAGAATGGATACAAAGACAGAATCCATCTTTCTGCTGCATACAAGAAATACATATGAGCTTCAAAGATAGACATTACCTCAATGAAAAGGGTTGGGAAAGATATTCCAATCAAATGGAACCAAGGACCAAGCATGCATGGCTATCTTTATATCTAGCATGTTAGAATTCATACCAAAATTAATCAAAATAGATGAAGACGATCATTTCCTATTCATCACAGCAGAAATCCATCAACACAAACTCTCAGTTCTGAACATCTATGCCCCTAATACAAAGGCACCCACATTCGTAAAAGAAACGCTACTAAAACTCAAAGCTCATATACAACCTCATACACTTATAGTGGGATACTTCAATACACCACTCTCAAAACTAGACAGGACCACAAATCAGAAACTCAACAAAGAAACAAAAGAACAAACAAAAGTTATGTCTCAACTGGGGTTAACAGAGATTTATAGAACATTCCATCCAAACACAAAAGAATATAATTCATCTCTGCTCACACGGAACGTTCTCTAAAATCGAACACATACTACATGACATAACAAACCTCAACAGATACAAGAGAATAGGAACAGTCCCCTGTATCTTGTCAGACAACCATGCTATAAAATTAGAATTCAACAACAACACAAATAGCAGGAAACCTGCAAACTCATGGAAACTGAACAATGTGTAATTGCACGGCTCCTGGGTCAAAGAAGAAATAAAGAAAGAAGTTAAGGACTTTCTGATATTCAATGAGAATGAGGACACAACATACCCGAACTTATGAGACACCTTGAAAGCAGTGCTACGAGGGAAGTTCATTGCACTAAGTGTCCATATGAAGAAAACAGAGTATAGTCACATAAGAGAATTAACAGCACAACTAAAAGCCTTAGAACAGAGAGAAGAAAACTCAACCCTTAGGAGTAGATGCCAGGAAATAATCAACTTGAGGGCTGAAATCAACAAAATAGAAACCAGGAAAACCATACAAACAATCAAAGCAAAGAAGAGTTGGTGTTTTTGAGAAAATCAACAAGATAGCCAAACCTTTATCCAAATTGATGAAAAAGCAGGGAGAGAACATGCAAATTAACAAAATCAGAAACGAAGAGGGGAACATAACAACGGACACAGAGGAAATCCAGACAATTTTCAGGTCATATTTTGAAAATCTGTATTCCACAAAATTTGAAAATTCAAAGGAAATGGACAAATTTCTGGATAACTATCACTTACCAAAATTAAATCAAGAACAGTCAAACAACTTAATTAGTCCTATAACCCACAATGAAATAGAAGCAGTCATCGAAAGCCTTCCTACCAAAAAAAGTCCAGGGCCAGATGAATTCAGTGCAGAATTCTACCAGACATTCAAGGAAAAACTAATACCACTATTCCTCAAATTATTCCACAAAACAGAAACAGAAGGTTCATTGCCAAACTCTTTTTATAAGGGCACAATATCCTTGGTACCCAAGCCTCACAAAGACACAACTAAGAAAGAAAACTACAGACCAATATACCTGATGAACATCGATGCAAAAATACTCAATAAAATACTGGCAAACCGAATTCAAGAATACATCTGAGAAATCATCCAACCTGATCAAGTAAGTTCATCCCTGGAATGTAGGGATGGTTTAACACATGAAAATCTGTCAACGTGATCCACCATATAAACAAACTGAAAAAGAAAAACCATATGATTATCTCCCTAGATTCTGAAAAAGCCTTCGACAAAATTCCTTTCATGATAAAGGTCTTGGAGAAGTTATGGATAACAAGAACATACCTATACTTAATAAGAGCAAAATACAGCAAAACAACTGCCAACATAAAAGTGAATGGAGAGAAACATCAGACAATTCCTCTAAAATCAGGAACAAGACAAGGCTGCCCTCTGTCTCCATATCTGCTCAATATCGTACAAGAAGTTCTAGTTAATGCTATAAGACAACAAAAGGAGATCAAGGGGATCCAAATTGGAAAGGAAGAAGTCAAACTGTCTATATTTACAGAAGATATGATAGTTTACATGAGCGACCCAATAAAATCTACCAGGGAACTCCTATAGCAGATAAACACCTTCATAAACTAGCAGGATGCAAGATAAACTCAAAAAATTTTGTAGCCCTAATTTTTTCAGACAACAAAGAGACAGGGTAAGAAATCAGAGAAACATCACCCTTTACAATAGCAACAAGCAATATAAAGTATCTGGTGTAACGCTTACCAAACAAGTAAAAGACCTATATAATAAGAACTTTGTGGCTCTAAAGAAAGAAATTAAAGAAGATACCAGAAAATGGAAGGATCTCCAATGCTCTTGGATAGGTAGGATAAACATAGTAAAAATGGCAATCTTGCCAAAAGCAATGTACAGATTCAATGCAGTCCCCACTAATATCCCACCACAATTCTTCACTGACCTTGAAAGTTTAATAATCAGCTTTATATGGAAAAACAAAAGACCCAGGAGAGCCAAAACAACCCTATTCAATAAAAGAACTTGAGGAGGCATCACCATTGCTGACATTAAGCTCTACTACAGAGCTATAGTTCTGAAAACAGCCTAGTACTGGCATAAAAATAGACAGGTAGACCAATGGAATCGAATTGAATATTCTGATAATAACCCACACACCTATGAACACCAGATTTTTGACAAAACAGCTAAAATTATACAATGGGGCGAAGACAGCCTCTTCAACAAATGGTGCTGTCACAATTGGATGACGGTGTGTAGAAGACTGCAGATAGACCCATGTCTGTAACCATGCACAAAACTCAAGTCCAAATGGATCAAAGACCTCAACATCAATCCAGCCACATTGAACCTCTTAGAAGAGAAAGTAGGAGGTACCCTTGAACAAATTGGTATAGGAGACCTCTTCCTGAACATAACTCCAGGGGCACAGACACTGGGAGAAACAATTAATAAATGGGACCTCTTCAAACTTAGAAGCTTCTGTAACCCAAAGGACACAGTGGACAAGATCAAATGGCAGCCACAGACTGGAAAAAAATTGTCACCAATCCTATATCTGACAAAGGGCTGATCTCCAAAATATACAAAGAACTCAATAAACTAGTCAACAAAACACCAAATAACCCTATTAAAAGTGGGGTACAGAACTGAAGAAAGGATTCTCAATAGAGGAAATGAAAAAGGCAGAAAGACACTGAAGAAAGTGATCAACATCCTTAGCTATCAGGGAAATGCAAATCAAAACAACTTTGAGAGACCATCTTACTCCTGCCAGAATGGCTAAAATTAGAAACACCAATGATGACTCATGATGGAGAGGGTGTGGAGAAAGGGGAATACTCCTCCACTGCTGGTGGGAGTGCCAACTCATACAGCCATTTTGGAGATCAGTATGGCGCTTCGTCAGGAAAGTGGGAATTAGTTTACCACATGACGCAGCAAGCCCCTCTTAGGCATATACCCAAATGATCCACATCCATGCAACAAAGACATCTGTTCAACTATGTTCATAGCAGCACTATTTGTAACATCAATAACAAGGAAGCAACCTAGATGCCCCCCAATTGAAGAATGGATAATGAAGATGTGGCACATCTACACAATGGAATACTACTCTGCAGAAAAAAAAATAATAATGGTATCTTGAAATTTGCAGGCAGTGGATGGCACTTGATGAAACCATCCTGAATGAGGTTACCCAGTCACAAAAAGAGGTACATAGTATGTACTCGCTCAAATATGGATTTTAGACCTAGATCAAAGGATCACCAGCCTATAATTCATACCACCAGAAGAACTAGGATACACGGTGTATTCTAAGAGATTCAATATAAAGTCCCTCACAGAACTGGGAAGGTACAAGTCCCCCAGAGCACAGGAGAAGTTAGGAGTCCAGCTAAT
Organism: Phodopus roborovskii; assembly: GCF_943737965.1. Lineage (NCBI taxonomy): Eukaryota > Metazoa > Chordata > Mammalia > Rodentia > Cricetidae > Phodopus > Phodopus roborovskii. The sequence goes on along the minus strand of NW_026126222.1, from coordinate 9,801 downwards.
CGGAGAGAAGTAGGAGAAAGAGAGGGGCAGGAAAGGAAAACACGTACAACTAGGAAGATTGAGCCCTATTAGGAATAGAAGACGAGAGAGAGAGAGAGAGAGAGAGAGAGAGAGAGAGAGAGAGAGAGCATAAAAGAGGGAGCCAATAGTTTTGAAGAGAAAATTGAACACAAAGAAAGGTCTAGAAAACTACAAGACTGCTGCCAACTAACAATTTGAGCTTCCATGGAAAGGCTACCATAAATGCCTTTCCGGGTTAGTGAGATCAACAACTAACTTATCCATGGAGCCCTCATCTAATACCTGTTGGAAACAGGAGCAAACACCCATACATAAACACTGAGTCAAACTAGAACCCAGATGCAGATGGAGAGGACAAGACCAGGCTGAAGAAACACATAGAGACAGCTTACCTGAACAAGGAGGAGCTAATGGGCCCCCAGACTGATAGCTGGGAAGCCAGCATGGGACTGGCTCAGCCCCCCTGAATATGGGTCTCAGCCAGAAGGACTGAGCAGTCTAAGGGAACTCAGAAAGTGGAGCCAGAATAAATCCCTAATCACAAAAGGACCTTGCGAACACATCACCCATGAAAGGATAAGTGCCTTAATCTAGAGAGAGGAGAGAAGCCCTAGTCCATACTTCACATGACCTGTCAGATGTACATGACCCCAACTGGATGGCATTCCCCTACATATGGAGTTGGGGTTGGGGGATTGGAGGGGAGGGTGTTTTGGGTGTATGTCAGAGGGCAGAGAGGGTAAAAGGGAGGGAGGGAATGAGGGAGAGAGGGAGGGGAAACTGGGCTGGACATGTAAAATAATAAATTAAACTTAAAAAATACTAAAAATATTACTGTAATACAGTAGCATGAATGGTATCTTTAAATTGAACCTAAGATTTATTTTTATGTTCATTTGTCTGTCTAACTCGATTCTGTAACTAAGAACCACATTAACATTTGCTATAAAAAAAGTCCCTAAAGAAAGAAACTGTAGAAGATATAGGAAAGTGGAAAGATCTGCCTTGTCTATGGGTAAGTTGGATCACCCTAGTATCAATGGTAATCTTTCCAAAAGCAATCTACAGATTCAATGCAATCCCCATCAAAATCCCAACACAATTCTTCACAGACCTAAAATAAACAATAGTCATCTTCTTATGGAAAAACAATAAAACAAGGACAGCTAAAACAAGCCTGTACAATACAGGAACTTCCAGAGGCATCACCATCCCTGACTTCAAGCTCTACTATAGAGCTATAGTCACAAAAACAGCTTGGTATTTGACATAAACAAACACTTGGATCAATGAAATGCAATCAAAACCCAGACATTAATCCACACATACGAACACCTGATTTTTGACAAAGAAAGGAAAATTATACAATCCTGGAAAAGAAAGCACTTTCAACACATATTCCTAGTGTAACTGAATGTTGTCATGAAGAAGAATGCAAATAGATACATACATGTCACCCTGCACAAAACTCAAGTCCAAGTGGATGAAAGAACTCATGAAGAATCATGCAGCCAATCAGAATTATCGACAACCAGGTACCATAGAAATGAAGGTATTTGCATGGAAATAATTTTTTTGATGGAAAATAGGAGGCAAAGTTGCTTACTGGTATGAAAAGAGAACTCTTTCCACATGGATATTCAGAGAACAGCACATTCAAAACAATCTTGTTCTTTTTGCATCTTTTTTTCCAGGGTTTAAATGGCAGTGATATATGCAGGTATATATCCATGCTTCATTTGAAGGTTTGGATTACCAAAATTGGTCTTATAAAGTTATACTTGTGTTATCATATTGTAAATAAGAAGTTATTTTAAGTTATCAGTTGTATTTTTGACAATTTTATTTTTATGTGTAGTTTTCTAATTGCTTCTGTCCCTAAAGATCGGAAGATGGCACCAGATCTGTGGTAGCTTGGAAATATTTATTTATTTATTGGTTTGTTTGTTTGTTTGTTTTTGTTTTTCAAGGCATGGCTTCCCTGAGTAGCTTTGGCTGAACTCATTTAGTAAACAAGTCTGGCCTCAAACTCACAGAGGTTCACATCGCTTTGCCTCTCTGAGAGCTGGGATTAAAGGCATGTGCTATCTCAAACAAGCTATTACTTTTAATAATAGGAAAAGATCAGCCACTTTCGTTTCCAAAATATCATGTTTATAACCTATTTTTTAGCAAGCCAACAATCCTTTTGCTTTTTCTGATACATTGTTTGTTTGCATGTCCTTGGCTGCCCTCTGTAGACTAGGTTGGGGGGGAAGTCAGAGATCTGCCTGTTGAAGTTTAACATCATGTACCAACATCACCTGGTTACATTAAAAAATAAGTTAAATTTATTTTAAATGTGTTAGTATGAAGGTGTAAGACCCCCTTGGACTGGACTTAAAGACAGTTGTGACAAGCCATGTGTGTGGTGAAATTGGACCCAGGTCCTCCAGAAGTGCAGCCAGTTTTTAATTTAGCACTGAGCCACCTCTCCAGGTGGTTACATTTTTATTATAATATTTTTCTCATTTCTGTTCATGTAAGGCTGGTTCCTCAGGTTCCTGAGTTTGTCATGAATGTTCTCTTATAATGACAAAGTTTGGTCTTACTCTCTGCATGCAGAAGGGAGGTGCTGTATAATATTTGCAATGATATTTTCATCTTGGTTGCCAGTTTCTAAAAATCCTATTTTGGAACAGGTTTCCTTTGTTTGTATTTATCCAGGGTGTTCTACTTTGTGATATCTGCCTGCCTCTGTGCTCCTCCTCCTTGAGTTCTGCAACTACTTGTGGGCATCACCATGGTAGGCTGCTTGTTCTTGGTGTCCTACAACCACAAACAGTCACATTCTTATTAGCTCATCATGAAATATACCAATGATTTGTGGGATTCAGGATAATGACTAAACTTCTAACATGATGTCTGACATAGTTTATTAAATAGTAATTTTTTGCTTGGTATTTATAGAACAGTGTCCCTTTGAACTATATAGTCTAAGTTGTGCAAAGATTTACAGTGACCTGTGTTCCCTAGCATTATCATTGCTTTGAAAGAACTTCAGACTTTTTTCAACTAGAGGGGTGAGCAATAATCTCAATGGGGAACAAGTATGCCTTTCCGTTATGATGAAAGTTGGTTTTCTTTTTGAAGGAGAAAACATAAAGACCAAGACAATGGTGGAAGACACTGCACTAAATTCTTGTGCCACAAGGTGGCCCTCTAACCCTCTTATGCACATCCTCATTTCCCCAGGACAGGCCAGAAGAGGGTGCAGCGAGACTACACTTCTGTTTCTTACACATACTTGGATCACACTCTTCTGCTCCTCCAATCAAAAGCATAGAATCCTATTGAAAAACTAAATAACACTGGTCTAAAAGTAAAAAAGCAATATTGAGAAAAGATTCCTAATGATATTTTTAAATACATATAGATCGATTCCTTACTGCCTAGCCTCTAACTGTATTCCTCCTTCCTCATCCCCATGCCTGGGTTTGTCTCAACTTTCTAAGGAAGTTTAAAATGAAAACCTTAACTATGTACAAATAAATGTTTAAAACTAACTCTGAAAGAAACAACAAAATGGTTTTAATTTTACAAAATTTAATCCTAAACATTTATCATTTTGTACTTGTACAAAAAAAAAAAAAAAAAAAAAAAAAAAAAACCTCATAGCTAGCTAAGCATAGTGGAAGCCTATCATTTCAGCACTTGAAGTTCGAGACACATGACTGCTATGAGATCTAAGCTAGCCTTGGCTAAACAGCAAGACCCTACCACAAAATAAATAAAAAGAGAAAGAGGAACTGAAATATAACCCTATAATATTCAATTAGTGAAAATTACAAACCAGTGGGACGGTGCATGCTATGCTCAACATTCAGAAGCCTGAGCCAAGAGTCACAAGTTTGAGGCCAGAGAGGACTATACAGCTAAGACCCTACCTTGGTAAAAGAACAAGTAAGTTGAAAATGGATTATAAAACCTACATTTACTTCAAAACAGATCAAAAGAGGGAAATCAGATCTTACAATTCTGGTGTCCTTCTGTTGCTGTGATAAATCACTGACCAAAAACAATGCAGGCTGGAAAATACTTTACTTATCTTGCAATGGAAGACACTGACCCCAATGAGAATTAGAGCAGTGATTCAAGCAGGACAGGAGGTAGAAACCTTAGACCAACACAGCTGCACCCTCATCTCTGTCTCTGTCATTTACTCACAGTAGCTTCTTTATACAGCCCAGGAAAACCTGGGTTGTCCTATGTTCATGAAAAGATTCTCATACAGACATAGCCACAGCACAATTGATGAAAATTATACTGAAACTCTTCCCAGGACACTCCGGTCTGTCAAGCTTACAGCTAATGTGAATGAGGGCATATTGCAAATTCTGCTATTTCCAAAAAAATCCCAAAACTGATTTGCAGCCTATGTTGGCATTCTTCTGTAGTAACTATCTATAACATTCTGCCTTTATGTGGTTGTCATACATTTCAAAATGTATTTACCACACTGGAGCCCTAGGAAGGAAACATGTTGTGCTCCTCCATGCTCTTAGTGCTTTCTTCCCTATGCAGGACACAGGACAAACTCATGTCATACTTGAGCAAGTGGACAGAGGTAACAACACAATATGGGATCCACAATCAGCCTACACAAGACATGAGTAATCCTGCCAAGGTGTCTTGAGATAACTGCCCCCTGATATGACAGAACAGAAAGTGTGGTAGGCCTACACTCAACAGAACATCACAATCAGACACTTGGAACAGGAGGTCACCTTCAGGGATCCCAGGAGTAGTAGAGACAATGGAGAGGTCTGGGCTTCCATCTAAAATGGAATCCAGTCTTCACTGAAGACCACAGTTTGGGTGGGAGGATCTGGAATTCTGGCTGACAAGTTAGTGGGGCAGCAGGGGAAGCGCCTAGGTTATTCCTTTTCATTCTGTTACTATGAAAAATACTCTGATGAAAAGAACTTTGCAAAGAAAGGGTTGACATGCCTACCTGTCCATGTCACAAAACTTCACTGAGGAACTCCGAATAGGGGCAACAGAGGGTTTATGCTCCACTAGATTCTTTAAGGCCAGGACAACGTGTCTACGGATGGTGCTGCCTAATGGATGGGCCTTCTTGCATCAATAGTCAAGATAATTATCCACAGGCCAATATAATCTAGGCTTTTCTCTCAGATGACTGACTCCAGGCTGTGTCGAGTTATCAAAGGTAAGACAATGAGTAAACTCTAGAGGCCACAAAATCCAAACCAAAAAAAAAGAAAAACAAGAAGAAAAAAACCTTCCTCAAAATAAATGGAACAAGTCCTGGAGGTCCTAGGAAGGACTTGCTTACTGAAACCTCTCCTCATGCATTCTAAATTCTAGTCAGAATCATTTGATGTGGTTTAGTCATCAGTTAATGGTCATCCTCTGCTCTGGGAGACAAACTGACAGTCAATCCACCAGAGTTAACTCCCTCTCCCTCTCTCCATTCCCTAACATAACCTAAGAAGTATTTTATTATTATTATTAATATTATTATTATTGAGACATTGTCTCTTTATCCTAGAACTTAAACATATAGAGAAGGTTGGCCTCAAATAAAGAGATCCACTTGCTTCTGCCTCTTGAGTGCTCAGACTGAAGGTGCACAACTCCATGCCCTGTGTGTGTATGTGTGTGTGTGTGCGTGCGTGTGTGTGTGTGTGTGTGTGTGTGTGTGTGTTTGTAGCTACTATTTCTTGATCCAAAAAAAATGATGTATAATTAATGTAAATTTTTTACTTTAAATCCACTTGTTGTGGAGTGTGGAATGCACACTGCCCCAGGTAGCAGCCAGGTACAGTCCAGGCATGTGCAAGGCATTGTCATTAGTAGAGTGTACACTACCAGTCAGAGCTGGGATGGCTCTTGCAAATGATCAGTTCCAGGAGTCTCTGTGCCCTCTCCTGGCCTCAGTGGGCATTGTGTGCACACAGTGCACATGCATACATGGAAACAGAAGTATACCACCATAAAATAAGCAACACCACACAGTGAACATTCAAAGTTAAAAAGTAGCAATTTCAAATGTATGCAATGTGTAACTAATGAAAACAGTAGAAAGGCCATGAAAGAAACTACACAAGTGATAAGAACCAGAGTGGTCAAATAAGAATGGAAACATGCACTTGTTGGTGGGTTGCAAGTCATTCTCCTCTGAATTGCAAAGGGAACCATGATGATTTGTGTATGGCTATATAATTAAAAGACACCCAGAGACTTACATGAACACAGGTAAATGTATGCCACATGTTCCTTGTTTTCCAGTCATGCTACCTTCATTCTGGTAGGCATCCATAACTCTTATGGATTTTATGGGCTTTCTTTTGGGGGGGGGTTAAAGGATAACAGAGGTTTCTCTACACAAATGGACTCTGTCACCTCAGGCCCTTAGTTCTGAGGGAACTAAAACTCCAGTTAACCTCTCCCAAATGTACATTCATTGTTTCTATGTTGTTCACGAATGAAGCCCTGACCGAAATGCTTCAAATGAAATTTCAGGGCAAAAGTACTGTACAAATCTTACAGAATGCATTCCTTGGCTAATGCTAAATATAGTCTCCTCTAGATGACATAAATTTTGACAGTGATCAAACTTGCATGTCAATTTTTCTAAAATAGCACAAATTCCATATTGAGGAAAGCAGGAATAAAATTGTTCCTTACTTGGTGTCATTGAAATCTATTAAAACTAGATTCCATCAAAAATTGCTAGAAGTAACAATATATTTACAATAACTTTGTGGCAGTTTTTGCATTCTTCACTCCAAGTCAACTGTTGCGGGTAAATTTCAAAATTGCACACATTTCTATTGATGATTCCTCAGAGGCATCAGACAAGAGTTAGAAAACACAGCTGAGCCTGTGTCCAATCTCTCTCTCTATGAAGGTTGAGATTTTGGGTCACAGTACCAACAGGAACCAACTACAACACATAGTCTCTTCATACTACAAGCCCCCCCAAAAGAAAATTACACACTTTTCATATACAAACACCCAATTACAGAGAAAAAAAAATCAGAGAAGTAGTTTGAATTCTCTTACAGCAGCAGTTTAACATATAAAATAACGTTGGAAATAATTTTATATAATTCGCCCAATTTCGGGTGCCCAAACCAATTCAAAACTTGAGTTTGTGAATGGAGACATACTTCTGCTGGGAATCGCACAATGGACCCCTGTTGTATAAACTCATTAACAAAATTTGGCTGATGAATGATACTTCATCACTTTAGCCAGGGCTTCTTGTTTCTGCTTGCCTGACTTTTTCCAAGAGTGGTCACTTTGTGAGGGCTTACCATATGTTATTTTTTACTACACTATCTACGCTCAACTCCTTGCCCACATTGCGGCCTTAAAAATAAAATGCTTATCTCAAAGCCAGTGAGAAATCATTTAATCTCTCAACTTGATCATTTTCACTCACTTACGTACATGTGTATATGCATATATGTATGTGAATATAAGTGTATATATACACAAATATATATGAATACATTCCAATTGAACATCTCGCTATTTACTCATACCATGTTTTCACTCCAACTTCGAGCCTAACAGCTAAACCTTCAAGCATATCCCAGTCTTGGAGATGGGGACTAATTTGGAGACCAGCTATGACAGGGTATAAATCACCTTTTCCCCAGTTTCAACAGGGACTCTTCAGCAATTTCTTTAAAAACACAGTCACTGCTGTCAGAGACCACTGCAGGCAGGTGTTGGATGCCACAGTGAACTTGGCTTCTCAGATCCTGATGGTCCTCACGGACAGGTGGAAACTCACTGGGCCACTTGAATCTTTCTTTCCCCAAACTCAGTTGTCTAGAGGCAGGTGGAGCAGATGCACCAGAGCCTGGCAAGGGACCCAAAAGCAGCCTAGGCTGGCTGGCCGATTGAGCACCCTACTCCTCCAGGCCCGGATCCCTGTCATGGCTGCACCAGCCAGCCCTTCTTAGCAAAAATCTCTCCTCCTGCTCTGAATTGTTCATCTTCTGAGCGCTGCCCATGGCGCTCCTGCCTTCCTGAACCCTCTGGCCACCGCCAGGTAGCAGCAAGTTTCCAAACAACTCCTGGTACACAATCTGCTCCAGCATTCCACATGGGCCCAGTTGCTCTGGTATGCCAGGCCAGTCACAAACCACCACAGTAGCCTCAGCTCTCCCACAGTGGTGTAGAGTCACCGAGAAAGAAGAGGAACTGGCAACCTGCTGTCTCTTCCCTCAGATTCGCTACCAGCCCTAGTAGCCCTGAAAACTCATTGACTTTGAGAAGAGATGGGCGACAGTGGAAACACAGCCATTGTTAATTCATTTTTAAAATTATTATTTTACATACCGATCCCAGTTCCCTCTCCGATCCTCCCTCTCTCCATTCCTCCATCCCTTTTCCCTCTCTACCACCCTCCCATGTGCCCTGACCTCTCCCTCCCATCCATCCCCTTCCACAAGTAAGGTTATGCCTTCCAGGAAGCATCATCTCAATCTGTCAAGTAATTAGGAATAGGGACTAGACCTTTCCTCCTGCATGCAGGTTAATGGAGTATCTCTCCATGGGGGATGTAACCCCAAAGTCTTTTGTGCACCAGGGAAAATCTCTGGTTGTTAGTCAGAAGTCCCTTAGATTGCCCAGGCCTTCTAACTGAGGCCCATATGCAGGGGGTCTGAGTCAGTCCAAAGCAGGATTCCTAGCTATCAGTCTCGGAGCCAATTAGCTGCTCTTTGTTCAAATCAGTTATCTCTGCATGTTTCTGTAACCTGGTCTTTTCCTCCATATCTGCATCCGGATTCCAGTTCGGCTCAGTGTTTGGTTGTGGCTGTGTGCTTCTATTTCCATCAGCCACTGGATGAAGGAGCAATAATAGTGAACAAGTTAGTCATCAATCTCATCTTTCTGTTATGCTCTTATGCTCTTGTGTTCTTATGCTCTTATGCTCTCTCTCTCTCTTTCTCTCTCGTATATTCCTCCCCTGACTCAATTGTCCTAGTCACAGGTTCTTTCTCTTTCTTCTACCTCCCTCTCCACTCACTCTCCCCCCACCCCCACGTCCAATATGCTCACATCTAGCCCCTTTCCCCTTCTGTGAGAGAACTTTATGAATCTCTTAGAATCCTACTTGTATCCTAGTTTCTCAGGTAGTGTGAATTATAGGCTGGTGATCCTTTGCCTTTTGTCTAAAATCCATATTTGAGTGAGTACATACCATGTTCCTCTTTTTGTGACTGGGTTGCCTCAATCAGGATGGTTTCTTCAAGTTCCATCCATTTGCTTTTGACTTTCAAAATTCCAGTTTTTTCGTTGTTGTTTGTTTGTTTGTTTTGTTTTTTCTGCAGAATAATATTCAATTGTGTAAATGTGCCACATCTTCTTTATCCATTCTTCAGTTGAGGGGCATCTAGGTTGCTTCCAGGTTCTTGCTATTACAAATAATGCAGCTAAGAACATAGGAGAACATGTCTTTGTTTCATGCATGTGGAACTTTTGGGTATATGGCAAAGAGAGGGATTGCCAGGTGTTGTGGTAGACTTATTCCCATTTTCTTGAGGAACCTCTATACTGTTCTCCAAAATGGTTATACAAGGTTGCACTCCCAACAGCAGTGGAGGAGTGTCCCCCTTGCTCTACATCCTCTCCAGCATAAGTTGTCAGTAGTGTTCCCAATATTAGCCATGCTGGCAGGAGTAAGATGGTATCTCATAGTAGTTTTGATGTGTATGTCTCTGATAGCTCAGAATGTTGAGCACATTCTTAAGTGTC
>NW_026126221.1:0-105796 GCF_943737965.1 Phodopus roborovskii | reverse complement strand
TAATTCCATTATGTCCCTTAAGCCTAGGTTCAGGCACTGTGTTGATTATTTATCCAATGATAAGTGGCCAGCTCTGAGATCATATATGTAACAGCAATTAAAGAAAATGAGGGCATGGATTTAATAGAGTTAATAATAAAGTTGTATTCGAAAGAAGCATTTGAAGCCTACTTGGTCATGGTGGATGATTTCTCTGATGTATTCTTGAATTCGGTTTGCCAGTATTTCATTGAGTATTTTTGCATCAATGTTCATCAGGGATATTGTTCTGTAGTTTTCTTTCTTAGTTGTGTCTTTGTGAGGCTTGGGTACCAAGGTTATTGTGACTATACAAAAAGAGTTTGGCAATGAACCTTCTGTTTCTATCTTGTGGCAGAGTTTGAGGAGTAGTGGTATTAGTTCTTCCTTGAATGTCTGGTAGAATTCTGCACTGAATCCATCTGGCCCTGGACTTGTTTTTGTTGGAAGGCTTTCAATGACTACTTTTATTTCATTGTGGGTTATAGTTCTATTTAAGTTGTTTGTCTGTTCTTGATTTAATTTTGGTAAGTGATAGTTATCCAGAAATTTGTCCATTTCCTTTGAATTTTCAATTTTTGTGGAATAGAGATTTTCAAAGTACGACCTGAAAATTGTCTGGATTTCCTTTGTGTCCATTGTTATGTTCCCCTTTTCATTTCTGATTTTGTTAATTTGCATGTTCTCTCTCTCTGCTTTTTCGTTAATTTGGGTAAAGGTTTGTCTATCTTGTTGAATTTCTCAAAAAACCAACTCTTCATTGCATTGATTTTGTATTGTTTTCCTGGTTTCTATTTTGTTGATTTTAGCCCTCAAGTTGATTATTTCCTGGCTTCTACTCGTATGGTGTTAATTCACTTCTCTCTGTTCTAAGGCTGTTAATTCTGTTCAGCTGTTAATTCTCTTATTTGACTCTCCTCTCTTTTCTTCATATGGGCACTTAGTGCAATGAACTTCCCTCATAGCATTGCTTTCAAGGTGTACCATGAGTTCAGGTATTTTGTTTCCTCATTCTCGTTCAATAATAGAAAGTCCTTAATTTATTTCTTTATTTCTTCTTTGACACAGGAGTGGTGCAATTGTACCTTGGGCAGTTTCCATGAGTTTGCAGGTTTTCTGCTATTTGTGTTGTTGTTGAATTCAAATTTTAAAGATTGGTGGTCCGATAAGATATCGTGAACTATTCCTATTCTCTTGTATCTGTTGAGGTTTGTTATGCCACCCAGTATGTGTTCGATTTTAGAGAAGGTTCCATGTGGAGCAGAGAAGAAGGTATATTCTTTTGTGTTTGGATGGAATGTTCTATAGATGTGTGTAAAACACAGTTGAGACATAACTTCTATTAGTTCTTTTGTTTCTTTGTTGAGTTTCTGATTGATTGTCCTGTCTAGTGTTGAGAGTGGTGTATTGAGTGTGTGAGGTTTTATATGAGATTTGAGTTTTAGTAGTGTTTCTTTTACGAATGTGGGTGACTTTGTATTGGGGACATAGATGTTCAGAACTGAGACTTTGTGTTAATGGATTTCTCCTGCAATGAATATGAAATGACCGTCTTCATTTCTTTGGTTAATTTTGGTTTGAAGTCTAACTTGTTAGATATTAGGATAGCTATGCCTGCTTGCTTCTTAATTCCATTTAATTGGAAAATCTTTTCCCAACCCTTTACTCTGAGGTAGTGTCTATCTTTGAAGCTTAGATGTGCTACTTGTATGCAGCAGAAGGATGCATTCTGTCTTAGCATCCATTCTGTTAGCCTTTGTATTTATATAGGTGAGTTAAGACAATTAATATTGAGGGTGAGTAAGGACCATTGACTGTTGATGCTTGTTTGATTTAGGTTTGTTGTTGGCAGTGGTATTGTGAATATATCAGTTCTGCTTTACCCTTGGTTTCTTGTGTAGTTGGATTATCTGTTGCCTACATTTTTGTGGGTATAGGTACCTTCCTTGGGTTGGAGTTTTCCTTCCAATAATTTCTGTAAGTCCAGATTCGTATATATGTATTGGGAAAATTTGGTTTTGTCATTAAGTATCTTGTTGTCTCCATCTATAGTGATTGAGAGTTTTGATGGATATAGAAGCCTAGGCTGGCATCTGTGTTCTCTTAATACTTTTAGAACATATATCCAGGACCTTCTGGCCTTGAGGGTTTCCCTGGAGAAGTCAGGTGTAATTTTGATAGGTCTGTCTTTATATGTTACCTGTCCTTTTTCCTTCACTGCTCTTAATATTCTTTCTTTATTCTGTATGTTGGTGTTTTGAATATTATATGTGGAGGGGTCTTTTTACTTTGGTCCAGCCTATTTGGTGTTTGGTATGCTTCTTGTACTTTCATGAGCATGTCCTTCTTCAGATTTGGAAAGTTTTCCTCAATGATTTTGTTGAATATGTTTTCAGCACCTTTGATCTGGGCTTCCTCACCTTCCTCTATGCCTATTATTCTTAAGTTTGGTCTTTTCATGGTGCCCCATATTTCTTGGATGTTTTGTGTTAAAGATTTGTTGGATTTATGATTTTCTTTGGACAATGTATCTACTTCTTCTAGTTTATCTTCTGTGCCTGAGATTCTCTCTTCCATCTCTTAAATTCTGTTGGTTGTGCTTGTGTCTGTAGTTCTCGATTTTTTGCCCACTTTTTCTATTTCCAGCATTCCTTCGATTTGTGTTGCCTTTATTTTTTCTATTTCAGTTTTCAAGTCTTGAACAGTTTCCTTCACCTGCTTAATTGCTTTTTCTTGGCTTTCTGTACTTTCCTTAGGGAATTTGTTCATTTCTTCTATTTTTTTTTTGTTTGTTTTTCCTCCATTTCTTTAAGGGTTTTTCTCACATCTTCTTTGAGGGCCTCTATCATTTTTATGATGGTAATTTTTAAGTCGTACCCTTCTGCTTCCTCTGCTTTGTTGTTGTGTTCCATTCTAGTTGGTCTAGATTCCCTAGATTCTGGTGGTGTCATGCTTGCCTTTCTGTTGTTAGGTGTTTTCTTGTATTGCCTTCTTCACATAGCTTCTTCCAGTAGGTGTTGGCGGGGTCTCCCCTTTTCTCTATGTTACTTCCCCAGTGGGCTTATGTGGTTTAGAGATTCAATATTTGTAGCTCTTTGTGGTCCAAGCTCTCTAGGAGGTCTCTCTGCAGACAGGGACGCATGGATGGGGTCAAGGTTGAGGACCCGTTATTAGATGCCAGCAGGAACTCACAGTGGCCCTGCAGAGATAGGCAGATCTCTGGGAGGGGACTGAGACTCCAGCAGAGGACTGGAGTTGGTGGTCAGAGACCAAGCGTGTAGAAATTACGGGTGGTCCTGCATGGATAGGCAGTTGTCCTTTGTTCAGAGTTCCTCTGAGATGTCTCGAAAGTAGAGTGGACTGTTGGCTCCACCCTCTGTCCCAGTGCTCAACCAGAACAGCAGGCCTGTGGCCAGGGTAGGGCACAGGGTAGCGGGGGGCAGGCTTGCAGTGTGGATGTGTGGGGGTGTATCAGAGCTCCAAGGGTGCTCTCGATGGGGACAGGAGACAAGAGCAGCAGGATCAGGGGCCAACCCAGGGAGTTCAGGGGGGAGGTGTGGGAGGTGTAGGTGAGAGCCAGCCTTGATTGGGTCCAGACTCACCTCTGGCCAATAGCTAGTGGAAGAGGATAAAGGCTGAGCTGAAACTAGGGAAGTGTTTTCAGGATAGTGGGATCTCACTGGAACCTGGAACTCACCAGCAAAGGCCTCTTTCTTTAGCAGAAGCCCAGATTTGGGGGTCAAGGATCTTGTGGGCAGGAGTTTAGAGTGGAACCGTAGGTATAGGCAGATCTCTGGGAGGGGTCTGGGACTCCAGCAGAAGACTGGAGGTGGGGTCACAGACCAAGCAGGTGGAAATTACGGGTGGTCCAGCATGGATAGGCAGGTCTCCTTTGTTCATAGTTGCTCTGAGAAGTCTCTGAAGTAGGGTGGACTGTTGGCTCCACCCTCTGTCCCAGTGCTCAACCAGATTGGCAGGACTGTGGGTAGGGTAGGGCACAGGGTAGGGGTCAGGCTCGTGGTGGGTATAGGTGGGAGTATATCAGAGCTCCAAGGGTGCTCTCGATGGGGACAGGAAACAGGAGCAGCAAGATCAGGGGCCAACCCAGGGAGTTTGGGGGGGGGAGATGTTGTAGGGCAGAGGCAGCCCTGATTGGGCCCAGACTCACCTCTGGCCAATAGCTGGCAGAAGGGGAAAAAGGCTGAGCTGAAACTTGGGAAGGTTTTTCAGTATAGTGAGATGTCACTGGAAACTGGAACTCTCCAGCTGAGGCCTTTTTCTTTAGCAGAGGCCCGGATTTGGGGGTCTGAAATCTACTATTTTAATTTTATTAACATACCATTCTAATTAGTTATGCATGATTTGTACATTTGGATCCAAATAAAAGTTCAACTTCATAGTAATATTTAATGCAGGAAGTAATACTTCATACCATTTGAACATCTTGACTTGCATGCTGCCCTCCAAGATTTGGAGAATAAGGCAAAATAAATTTATACATTCAATCCCTTCCACCCCACTATTTAATCTTGATAAAAATAATTGCTGCCCCAATTTCTTAACAAGTTCAAGGAGTTTCAAGGCCCTTTTTATCTAGTCATATGAATGGAAGCTTTCAGCTTCATTTGTTCTCTAGTAATACTATATTGAAAAGGTCCCTGGATTTTCAAATGTTCTCTGTAGTTATATTCTGTCACTTCTCTATGATTGAGAAATGATAGTCTCTGATTCAATAACATTAATATCAGGTTATTCAAGTGTGGCATTAATTCTAATTAGGAAACAATTATATCTTAAAGTTTTTATTTCCCATGATTATTTTTATTTTGTTTTTTTTTTTAAACATAATTTTGCGTTGATTCTTTAGGAATTTCTAAGAACGCTCCCCAACCTCATGCATATCCTAGTACCTCCATATCCACGCTTCAGTCTTATAATAACTTCCACCAAAGGAAATCTTAAAAAGGAATAATAAATATAATAAATAAAATGCAAATAAGTACATTAACTAAAAATAAAATGCTAATAAGAACATTAACTAAAAACAAACAAAAAGGAAAAGAAGAAATCCAAAACAAAACAAAAATGCAATCAAGCAAACAAAACAAAGCAAAACAAAATGCACTTTGTTCCTCTGTCTTTCCAGGCTCACTGTGTCACATATTTTCATCTTAATGGCAGCTGGAGCTGTTGTGTATTACAGGGTACCTTTTTGTCCACACAGCTTTATCTGAAAATGCTCATTGTTAAATGTGTTGTTGGTCAATACTAAACCCTCACTGAAACTCCCCTCAGAAATCCTACTGTTTCAGGAGTCAAGGAGATCCTGCTGCTAAGGTTCTACAGGGCAATTCAGTTCACCCACTCCAGCAGGTGACAGATGAGGTAGATGTTGGGAAGTGCAAACTCAAAGTCTTGGATGTGTGTCTGGGTAGTAGCTGAAATAAACTTTCTGGGTTGCTGTGAAAAAAAAAAAAAAAAAAAAAAAAAAACCTCAGGTGAGTGGTGTGACCGGCATTCCCAAATGCAGGGTCTAGCTATTCTTTTAGGAGTGAAGTCAGTTTTCCAGTGAGGGACTGTAGCTCTCCCTGGACCACTGAGGACAGGGGCCAGCTTAGCATGACCCTCATATGTCAACACATGGTTTGTGGGAAGCCACACTGGCCACGTTGGCTTCCTCAGGCTTTGCCACGTCAGCTTGTTTATTGTTCTTGTATCCTAATTGTCTGCACATGCCTAATCATCTGCACATGCCTATTCGTCTGCACATGCCTAATCGTCTGTGCATGAACATTGTGACGTTATCCTAAGATGGCTGCTCACCTATCCAGATTGGGTGATGCACAATCGTCCCATGAGACCTAAGCCAATCAGAAGATGCTGCATGTTCACATTATATAAGCTTGGCGCTCCGTAGGGTCGGGGTCCTTCTTCTCTTTTTCAGTCTTTCTCTCTTTCAGCTTGGAGCTCCCAATAAAGTGTGCTTAAGAATCCTGTTGTTGACATTTTTCCCGCTGGCGGGACGGGCACAACAATGGTTCAGTTCACATGGAACAGCGGTAGTACCTTGGGCCCAGATGTTACCATGGCCCCAGGTTGTAGTGCAGGGCTCACAGATTGGCATGTACACAGCAGTAGCATGGGCCCTGGACTCCAACATAGCCCAAGATTGTGGCCCAGGCTTCAGGAAATCATCTAGCCTTTGATGGTAACAGGAGCCATGGACATTGACACAGCCCCTGACTATGGTATAACATGGTCTCTGGAAGCATCCCAGGTCCAAATGTCGTCATGCCCCAATTAGCAGTGCAGGCCACTCAGATTGGCATTGCCCCAGTCACAGGGTTCTCCTGGGACAATAAAGTGGCCATATGACACCATAGCCCTGGTGGGTAGTGCAGGCCTCCCAGATAGGCATGTGACTCATCACACACACCCCAATATGGCCCAGGCTCCAGATATCTACACAGTTTTCATTGGTAAGAAATGCCATGAATATCAAAAGAGACCCTGGTTTTGGAGGGTCCTAGATCCAGACATGGTCCTAGCAGCTAGGTCCCAGATGTCACCATGGCTCCAAGTGGCAGAGCAGGACATTCATATGAGGATGGTCCTGATAGCACCAAATCCTTGGGGGATAACATGGCATCAGGTGTTGGCCCATACCCTAGGTATTCTCATGGCCTTTGCAGGTAATAGAATCCAGCAACATACAACTGGCTGCAGATGTTACAGGGCCACAGACCCAGACACAGCTCTTGGCAGCACCCCAGGACAAGATGTCACCATGATCTAGGGTAACAAACAAGCCACCCACATTAGCCTATTCTACACTGTCATTACCTCTTCAAATCTGCCTCCCTCCACAGGGCATGAACAATTCTGCCTTTTTTTCTCTCCTATATCCCATCATAAAATTGCTCACAGTACTGAGTAGCTTGGTGGTTTGATTCTTCTACTCAACCAGAGCAGACGGCCACAAGCAGGTATTATTTCTGATATATATATATATATATATATACATATATATATATATATATATGTCAATATATATATGTCATGATAAATTTTTTACTCAAGAGAAAAAGTGGCTGATAGTACATATTTGTTAAGATGAAATACTCTGGAAAATGAGTTTTATTAATGTATCTACTTCTGTGATTTCAATATACAACAGTGGACAGATTTAAAAATTTCTAAGTGATTACTTCCCCATGAAGGACATGATATTGGCATGGATTCACTAAGTGGAGCCAGAGGAAGATAGTGATTGATGAATATAATCAAAATACCTTGTGTAAATATATGAAATTTTCAAATAATAAAATTATTATGTTTGATTAAGAGGATATCCCAGTAAGTATAATACTAAATGTTTTAATGAAATTAAATAAAGCAAAAAAAGGTACTTAAATATTTGTAGATGTAATAGGCCAACTTCTCAATATCTACTTAATGGAAAACTGTAATATTATATATAGAAACTCGTTGAAATTCAAGTAAAAGGAACTCATGAAGATTCAGATTTAGGCAAATTGTAGTCATGTTGTTGAAAGACAAGTAGAAACTTGAAAGTATTTTTTTAAAACCAAGACAGAAGAGAGACAAAGAGAGATAGATAGATATATGGAGAGAACATAAAAGAGGGAGACATTATTGGTTTGAAGAGACAACTGAACCTAAAGAAAGATCTAGAGACCTACAAGACTGCTGCCAACTAAAAATTTGAGCAACTGTGGAAATCTTCCATACATGCCCTTCCTAGATAGTGAGATCAACAACTAACTTATTGTAAGGAGTTCGGTTTTTCCGCCTGCCGCCGCTGGTCTTGTCCTGCCGCCACGCCAGCCCCAAATAATACACAGAGACTCTGTATTTGATACAGTGCTGTTGGCCCTGTTACTTGTTTCTTATCGGCTAGCTCTGCCTTAATTATTAACCCATTTCTGCTGATCTATGTATTTCTCTTACCGGGGAGCCAGCGGCATACTGCTTTCTTCAGACTCTCCATCTTGACTCCTCCCTACTACTTCCTATTTCCTCCATGTCTCCTACTCCCTCCTATCTCCCTTTCCTATTGGCCAACAGTGCTTTATTATTAACCAGTATGAGAAACATATATACATAATGGCATCTCCCATCAACTTATCCACCATAATGCAGCCCTCATCTAGTACCTATTGGAAACAGAAGCAAACACCCATACCTAAACACTGAGTCAAACTAGAATCCATATGCAGACAGAGAGGACAAGACCAGGTTGCAGAAACACATAGAGACAGCTGACCTGAACAAGGAGGAACTAACAGTCCCCAGACTGATAGCTTAGATTTCAGCATGGGACTGACTCAGGCGACCATGAATATGGGTCTCAGCCAGAAGGATTGAGCAGTCTAAGGGACTAACTGTCTCTGTAGGGTTCTTCATCATGATCTTGATAATATAATACCCCCTCCCTCTCTTTGACTCTTCTGGTGCTCAGTCTGGTACTTTGATGTGGATCTCTGTGTGTGCTTCCATCAGTTACTGGCTGAAGGTTCTATGGTGACTATTAGGGTAGTCAACAATCTGATTGCAACAGAAGGACAATTTAGGTACCTGCTCCAGTACTGCTAAGGTTCTTACCTGTGGTCATCCTCTTGGTTCCTGGGAATTTCTCTGTCATCAGGTTTCTCACTAGTCCTGCAATGGCTCCCTATTTTGAGGTATCTTTTTCATTGTTTTCCTATTCCATCTCTCCCCCAGCTCAACCATTCTATTCCTTCATGTTCTAATGAGAACATAAGAAATTTTAATTGTATGTCAATGTTGCCCAAGTCTTAAGTAGAGGTTCATTTATTCCTCCACACATGAATAAGACAATAGTATAATTATTATAATAGATAAGCATATACTAACAGTTCATATTAAACAGAGACAATAATCTTCATGTTTGATGTTGAGTATTTTGTTGGTTATGACAAAGGCATAACAACACATATCTGTTTTCATTTGATCATGCTTGTTTTCTTCACCCATTAAAGAAGTAGAAAACAGAAAAAAAATGTCAGGTATAATGGGTAGCAGCATGCAACAAAGGTTATTAAAGGTTAAAAAAATAAAGATACCAAATATGTAGGAAACCACAAAGTACTCCGATATTGCTGATAGGGCATTGGAAGCTAAAGTCCATTTCCTTTGGCCTATTTGGTATTTTAAGTTGTTGGGATGTCTTGAGCTGTGTCTCCATTTTCTAATTTTAGATTTATTAGCTTAAATAATAAATGGGAAGCTGATAGGCCTATACATGTGAAACAAATTTGTTTATGATTTATAGGGCCTATCTCTTCCCTTAAGTTTGTGTTACTTAACTTAGACAAAGGAAGGGGAGCTGATGAGCCTATGGCTTCAGTTAATCATTCCCAGGACTATCTTTGAACATATATGGGCAGCCGGGACCTTTCATCCAGAATTAAGGAGGAGACACTGAGTTTGGTATGGGCTTTTGACATCTCAATGCCCACTCAACAAGGCAAACCACTTCCAACAATGCCAGATCCTCTCAAAGGGCCACACCTCCTAATCCTTTCCAAACAGTTTAATTAATTAGGAACTAAAAATTCAAATATGTGAGCCTATGGTGTCAATTCTCATTCAAACCACCAAAATTGCCTCAATTAAAGTTTTATTCTAAAGTAGATTTCCTCAACTAATATTGATTTTAAAAGAAAAGAAATATCATGTCTTTTTTTGGTAAAGCAAAGTAAAGAAAATTTAATTTGTTTTAGTTTGGTTTACTTGAGAAATTGTTAATTTCCTTTCACCTTTAAAGTTTTAAAGTATAATTTTGCATTGTTTACAATTGTAAATTCTGACATTTTGCAATCAGCACTGTGTTTCTCTGTATTCTCTTTTTTTAAATTATTTTTTATTGTTATTTTCATATCGATTCCAGTCCCCGCTCCCTCCCTCCCTCTTTCCTTATCACCCACTCTCTTCCCCCCGCCCCAGACTACCCTCTCCTCCTACCCCCCCATTCCACATGTAGGGTTATACCCTCCAGGGGGGCTCATCTAAATCTGTCAAGTCATTTGGAGTAGGGATTAGGCCTTCTCTCCTGTCTCTAGGTTAATGGAGTATCCCTCCATGGGGGATGTGCCCTGAAAGTCCTTTAGCTCACATGTTAAAAAAAGGGGTACAGAACTGAATAAAGAACTCTCAGTAGAGGAAATCAAAAAGGATGAAAGGCACTTAACTGTTCAACATCCTAAGGTATTTGGGAAATGCAAATCAAAGAACTCTGTATTCTCTTAAGGCTTACATCATTTATAAGAATTTAGTTTCATTGTCATCTTTGCTTCTGTAAAAATACAGTGCCTTTGCTTCTAATTTCAAGGTATATTTCTGTTTATAAAAAGTTTCTTATATTGTTTGAATTATGGTTGTTTTTCTGTATTTTGAGTATTGCATCCTTAAGCATAGGTGCTAGATATAGTCTTAGTAATTTCTGTTTTCTATAACTATATATTTTAATAATTCTTTTGACATTTTAATATAATTGCATCATTTTCCCTTTTCTTTCCTCCCTCCAATCATCTCATATATGTATCCGTTATCTCTTTCAAATTCATGGTTCAAATTCATGTATGGTTTATTTAGTGATTGTTAGTGTGTGTGTGTGTGTATGTGTGTACATGTGTTCCAAAATATATAATTGGTACTGGATGACCAACTGGCATTTTCTTCCCTCAAGAAGAATATCATTATTTTAGCATTCTTTAGTAGTCTGGAGTTCTTTGTCTAGTGTTGAGGCCCCATGAGATTTCCCTCTTGAATACTATCACGTATATTGATGTTATCTTATATAGGTTTTGTTTAGGCAACCATAGTAATGAGACTTTATAGTTACTGTTTGTGACATTTCTAAAATCCTCAAACTCCTATCGAATTTTCTGTTCTTCTGGCTCATACTTTCTTTCCACTCCCCTCTCATGCTATGGAAGTGTTTGCGAGAATAAAACAAAGGGACAAATGGGAAAATGCAATGTCAAGTTTTTGACATTCTAATATAACATCATTTCTGCTTTTGCTTTCCTCCCTCTAAACCATTTTATATACTCTTTTTATCATCCTTTTCAAATTTATGGTCCTTTTTCCATTAATTGTTGTTGTTTTTGCTGTTTTCTTGTTGATAGTAATTGGTTATTGTCTGTCTGTGTATGTATGTGTGTGTGTATGTGTGTGTGTGTGTGTACCTGTGTGCGTGTGCGTGTGTATCTGTGTGTGTATTTCTAAATACCTAAACATAATGGGATCGGTTCATAAAGGGTACTTATCGATATATTGTTTCAGAGTTGATAATTTGTTGTTCTATACCTAATTAATTTGATTTCTCTACAGTTGACATTAGCTTGTGAAAATTCTCAATCCACATATCTTTAAATATACTGAGAGTTTACTTTCCTTTATTCATTCATTATAATATCCCTCATTGTACTATAATTGTTGTATTTGAGGTGATATTTTCATCTCCTTTTATTTATTACAATTCTGGAAGTGTTTACTGTTTTATTCTTATTCATAATCCTCCTGCCTCTGCCTCCTTCAGCAAATCCTACTGTTGTGCACAACCACAACCGGCAACTGTGTTATTCTTAAGTAAAATAATTCTTGCCTTAACCATATCTACACAGTCACTGAGCCTTTTAAAATCATTCTGTACTATTACCTACTATTGTTTTTTGACATTTTTACTTGATCACACTGCAAACATTAGCCATATGTTTGATATATTTTATATTTTCATTAATAAAAAATGGGCATATATATTTTAATATCTCAGTCTAATAATTCCAAAATCTTTGTCATATTTCACTTGGTATAAGTCTATTGATTATTTTCAAACTAGGTTTCAATCTTGCATATATCTTGTATTTTTAATTGTTAGATGGATATATTAATATAATTAATAAAAGAAGACAAGCAAATTGGACTTTAGTGACATGGCAAAAGGTAGTGGATGTGGAGAAATCACTTTATAGTACTCTACCTAACTTCTCAAATTTCAGCAAACTTGCGACACTCATCTGTAGTTTCAACTAGTGTTTTGCAGAATTCTTTCCTACCCATAGGTAAACTGGGCCACCTGGATACAGCTGAATAGTTTTCTCTCTACTGAGTGCAACATTATTACCTGCTAGATTTTCTTATTTTACTTTGATAATATACTTTCCATTGAGGGCATTTATTTAGAAACACAAGATGTATTTGTATATTCCAAAATGATTATTTTACCTGTTCACTGTAGAAACACAGTGCACTGAATTTCTCTACTTGTCTTTTCCCATTCAATAGCTCTAATAGGTAAAACTTACAAACATTGTGGAAGGGACTAAGTGTATCCTATGAAGTTACTTACTCTGAGGATTCTTTGTGTTAATGCACCTTTAATTTACCAAATGTGCTGTGATTTCACTTCCTCAACACTAGCTGCTCTTTTAAATGTTGCTAGTGTATTTATTCTACAATTAAGGTGTGATTTCTCTATATCTGCATTTCTATTTGACTGCTTCATTTGGGAGAATGCAGAGATTCATCATGTAATTTATTTCACTGATAATGTAGGGAACGCTGAGCTTTCAGTTTCTTCAACTTTATAAGTTTTGATTATGAAGGAGCATTAACTTCTCAGTTACTTACAAGCCAAACTGCAAGCCATACTGTCATGAAAAATTTAAAGTGAACCCATTTATCTAAATGACAAGAAATCAATCAGAAAATTTTCTGAATACAAACATGTCAAAAGGCTCCAGAATACACTATTTTTCAGAGCTGTAAAGAAACTTGAAAATATAAATAAAATTGTTTGTAGTGGAAATCCCCATTCATGGTGGATAAAATATATCCCTATTTAACCCTCTCAAGGGGCATAATTATAATTTTATAAACCGTGAAAATTTGGAGAAACACAGCTTGTCACTATATAAAAGGAGATATCCTGTGTTTTTAATTCATTCAAACTTTCCTGAAAAGAAAATGTGATTTATTAGTGGACCAATTTGGAAATTTTGAAGAAATGATGTAAGTGCTATATAAGGTTATATTTGTAGTAAACAATTAATGAAATAAGTATTCAAATATTTAAAATTATAGCATATTATATAACATAATAAACCTTGAACTGCTTTATGATTATAAAAAGGAACCAAACATATTAATTTTACCAAAAGAACAAAAGTGAATGTATAAAATCATAAAGGCTTTATTTTCTATAAAAAGACTTTTTTTATATGATAAAAGTAATGAATTTATAGTTTAGAAAACTCAAACCAGAAATTGTATTTATACCCCAGGACAAACAAATTTCCAATACTTTTTGGAAAGACTGCCTGTTTTGAGTTGGCAAACATTTTGCAATAGTTAGAAAAGATGAATATCACGCAGTCTTATATCTATTCAGTTTATCCCTCTTTCATTCAAACTTTTATAACCAAGGAATAATACAGTGTCACAAAATTGAATTGTATTAATATATCTTTACTTACATTTATGGTAAGAATATTAATAAATAAATATAAATCTGAAAACACTTGAGGAGGAAAGATGACAAATACAGTTTCATGAACAGAGAAGAAAACAAGTTTATATTAATGTGCAATCATATTTTTTATAAATAGTGTAATAAACTCCAGTTACAATAGTGATTGCCCTTTGTGTCCTGTTCACAGAAAGTAGTGGAAACAGTTCCCAAGTGGTTATGCAATTAAATGCAGCAGCTTTCAACTGTTACTGTGGTGTTTTACTTTATCAAGTACTAACTAGTGAATCATTTAAGCATTTTTTATAGCTTAGTATATGTTGAATATTTTATAATAAATCAAAACTACTAAAATTAGTAATGGTTTTAATTATTTTCCTTTCCAAGGTTAGGCAGCATTATACGAAATCTACACAAGTAAAACATTTGTTATACATTTTGTGAAATTAAAACACATAGCATATTTAGTTTTAGTGGCTGTTAATTCTTATAGTCAGTAGCAGTCAAAAAAAATATACACTGAATATTCTGCAGGCTCAAAGTTAGTGCTTATTTTCTTAATATTTTTTAGATCTTTGACTTTAAATGACAATTGTTCTTTAAGAAAAGGACATGCTAAAAATAAAAAAAAAACTTTCATGTAAAAGTTCTAAAGATATGTGGAAGTTTCAATGGAAAGATGTTATAACTGGGCAAGGATATGTCTTGTTTTAACACATTATTGGCTTCAGTGGACATGAAAGGGATATTTACCAGATGTATGTCCTTTGTTTGGAAGTCCACTGCAGCTGAAGAAATGTTTCCAGCATGTTTTTATACCCAAATATGTAAGCAGAGATGATGTTTTCCTTAAATTTTAAACTAAACATCTTAAAGAATCCTAATTGGAGAATAGTATTTTCAAAAAGCAGATATCAATTCTCAGAATCTGTACTGATGAGTAAAAGAGATAATTACATAAAAAAATCAGAAGGAAGTCATTGTGACATCAAAAATATGTGGTTCAAAAGGAGGATATCAGCTAATGTTTTCATCATAAACACCTTAATATTTCAATATTTCAACCCCACAATAATCTATATTAAAAATGACTTGTTTTCATTGCTACCAGAAGTGATTTAAGAATTAGTAAGAAGAAATTAAATAAAATTTTATATCACAAAACTAATTTCATACACTGTTACAAAGGAAAAATTGAAGAAAATTCAGGATGAAATAGACAGTTATGAGGCAATTACATTTTTCAGTTGAGACTTGATTTTGGTGTAGTCCTGGATGTGAAGGTAAGTGGTTAGAATTAATGAGAAGGCATGTTGAATTTATTATAGAAGATATATAAATGTTGTTCAAGATTGTTCCATAATTTTAGATGAATATAAAAAGAATTGTAATACTGGTAAATATATGTTGCACTCATGGTGAGGAACACAATCATATCAATTAATGAAAAAGTATCAATTCTGACACCAAGGAAAACCAATTTTTGCAAGTTACAGTGAAACATATACCTAGCAATTTCCCAGTAAAGAATTTATTCTCTAGAGATAGTTACACATGTGTAAGATACCTAATATAATGGGTTATGCATTGCAGCCATCAAAACAGGATTGCAAAAAATAAATTATAACAGAGTTACACACTGGGAAAAAACACAATCACAAAATATAATGAAGATGTAATTTATATATGTAACTAAAAAGATATTCAAAACACATTGTTCAGTAGGAAAAAATGAGACACAACATAGAAGGGATAAGATTAGTGTGTTATCATTTCTGTAAAAGATGGAAGATGACATTGAGATATACAAGCAAGATCTTGACTTTTATATGAATCCAAGAACTATAATGAAAAAACACAAATAATGTTTATACCAACTGAAGAAGGGAGACTAATAGAACAAAATGCAAAAATTTTTTATTTGTGGAATTTTAAAATACAAGAATGTGATACTAATATATTTTCAATTAATCATTCCTATCTATACTTCCTTTAGATGTACAGGGTCTAATGTCATAAAAATGTGAGAAATTATTTAAAGAAAAATTAAATTTTTATTGACTGCATGGAATTCTGAAAAGTAAAACATGAGATATCTAAGAAAAGCTATGATTGGTGGGCAATATCTTGCTAATTCACCAAAATTAAGTTGGGTTTTTGGTTACAAACTAATTTTACTTTGAAAGATCAATTATAACACATTTAGTTACTTTGAATTGTCAATATTTTCAATATTTCTTTCTGAAGATTTTAGAAATATATAAACCTCTGATACTGATACTAAGCATGGTCAATATTTAATTCTTAATTGGTCTACTTTATCCATTGAAAAATATTTTTAAATACCAATATGATGTTTCAGTATGATGTTGAAACCCACTGTCAGTACAAAATGGTAATTATTGATATAATTTTTTATACTTATATATCATATTACTTAATTCTACTTAATTCTAGTTATTTTCAGAAAATGTTCAGCCCAAACGGGTTAGTGGAAACCATGACAAGTATTAAATTGTTAAATTTCACATTCTAAAGAATTTCTTTCAATACTTAATATAAGTACAATGCTATGGAGATATAGTTTGATCAACCAACAAATATATCTATTGTAATACGTCAAGAGCTTCACCAAATTTTTAGGCAGGTATGATGTATATATATGTCTGTGTTTCTGTCTGTCTTGATGTTTCTCTCTCTCTCTCTCTCTCTCTCTCTCTCTCTCTCTCTCTCTGTGTGTGTGTGTGTGTGTGTGTGTGTGTTTTGTGTGAGCACACACGTGCACTCTTTGAATTTCAAATTATTAGTAGTCTTGGGTTTTAGCACATTTTCTTTTCATGTGCATATAATTTCAGTACTGACCATTTTGCACTGGATAAGTAGGTGGCTCATCCTTGGGAAATGCTGATTCTCAATATGAAAGGGTTGCTACTTACCTGTCATTAATAATCATGTTTTAGGGATGGTAGAGATGGCTCATTATGTAAGACCACTGGCTGTACAACCAGAAGATTAATCATAATTTCCAGAAAATGGCCTCTGGTTTTAGCATATATGCATGTAGGACACTAGCATAAGTATAAGCCAAGCATATGTACAAATAAAATAAAAATGATAAAAATTGAATATATATTAAAATGTAATAAATTCATATGCAAAATATTAATAATTATACGAGAAGCAATGTAGACATAAATGTTGTAGGAATGAATACCATTAGAAAAAGTAAAACATTTATAATTTCTTTAAGAAGTATACAGTGATTACACAAAACTGTTATTAAAAGAAAATTTATTAAAAATTTCCTTTACAATGTGCTTTACTTGACTAAATTAGATCATACATGTCTAGATTTGTGGAAGATAAAATACTATTTAATAACTTCAAGAGTACTGAGTATCTATATCCTCTCTTTTGCTTTCTTATCCTACCTCTTCCCTGGCCAGTGGCATTACAATTGATATGAGGGTTATGTGGCATAGTTATAAGACATGTATTTTGGGCTTTAGAATCTAAGTGACCCCAATTTTCATATGGGCCTCACCTGCTGAATAGTTATGTGACCTTGCAAGAGACAAACTTCCTGTCTTAGCTCCCTCATCTATAGAAGAATAATATAAATATGTAGGTACTTAGTAATTCATAGAGATACCTAAGCAATATATATGGGTTGTTAAATAATGATGTGTTTAGCATAAAGTTCTGGATACACTTTATAGACAATCTAGAAAACAGTATTTGCAAGAAAGATAAGTGGAAAGAAAAAATTGTTCAGCTACAAAATATCTCGTTTGTATGCTGAGGAAAAACAGTGACATTTAAAAGAAGATAACTTAGTATCACACTAATTAAGTTGAAAATGTTTAAAAGTTGAAAAGGGATGAAAAGGATTCCTTTCAATAAATTATCTTGAACATTGAAGATTATTAATTTAAAATATGTGCAGTCTGTATCTAATATTTTCAAGGTGCTGCTGGATACAGTTGGAAATGATTGTGTTTTCATGTCAAAGAATATTTGTAGGGATGAGAGTTGGTTTCCTTCCAAAATAACCATATGATGTCGTTTAGAATTATTACTTTAGATGTGTTCATGATATACCTTAACATATATTTTTGATCTTACTTGGCAATATGCATTTAGTTGAATATAGATGCTAATAACAGACTGCCTGGTGTACTTCTTTTCATATGATATACTGAGTATGTGTCTGATAAACCAGAATGCTTTCAATAAATGTGTTGATTTAACAAGAATATGGAGAATAAAACAGCTGTTTTCTAACTCTTCCTCCAATTCAGTGGAATATTAGAGTTTATTTAGTTTCTGTCCATTAGCTGATTAAGATGATTACTCAGAAAGTTAGAGCTAATGATACAAGTTTAAATCAGATGCTACCCCTCTCCTAGTCACTTTTCTCTTAGCATATGAATCTAGAATTTGAAAGCTGCATATGCTGTAAGTGTGGCAGATGAATTGCTTGAAATGATGCTTTATCCATCTGGACTCTGGATTTTTGAGTATGGATGAAGAAGAACAGATTCACAATTTTTTTTTTGAAAAATAACAGGTATCTTCTTTTAGAATGTAAACTATTTAGATTTGTAGAGCACTGAAAAATTTTCAAGTTCTACACAAAAGACAATATCTCATAAAATAAACTCAAGGTGGACAAGTATAATAGGGTGAAAGGCAAGAAATTGATTATCTTGAGAATTTTAATTTTAATAAAGTCCATAAGAAATCCCCTGCCTATACTAGGAAATAAATTACAAAAGACCACTGCAAATGTAAGTAAAGGAAGAAAAATGGTGGACCAAAACTGTTAAGTCCCAATATTTTCTGAACTGTCTAGGGTTGATCTGCCCTCCAATATGAAGAGTATACTTATTTTGTGACCTTCCACTTTCATACATTGATGTAAATATTAATACTTGTTTTCTGTCCCTGTGTTTTGGTGTGGATTCATTGAGAACAATAAAATGAACATTACTGCTGTGTTTGAATCAAAAGGAATGTGAGAGGAGACCCTCTTCCCCATGCAATTACTATATGCTAACATTTTGCAGAGCACTAATGTCTATGAATCATTATTCAGTATTATCACTCCACAAAAGTGAGCTATATGTTTTTACACCACTACATTTTGGGAGACCTAAAACCTGGCAGTTAATAAATATTTGAGGATAAACAACATATATGGTGTTGGAAGTTACTTTGCCTGGACTAATTCATAGTTGTATATATAAAAAACTATTTTCATTAGCAAAGCATCTGCTCACTAATATTGAATTAGCATTAGGTATAAATGGAGTTGTTTTATATTACCTTATTATTGGTTTGAAAACAAACTACCAGAAAGTGTGTTTTGTTTTAGTGAATAATAGAATGATGCAAAAATTTGATTGTCTCTTCAAGCAGTTACTTAACTGTTCAAAACTGGGTTATGTATGTGTTTTACATTGCTTTGTGGTCGTCTGTTATTCACAATATTTTGATGATTAAAATTATGTTTAAATACACCAATATAATATAGAAAACAGAATTTTTACCATGACATAAAATGTGCATGTGTGTAGGTAGGCATGTGTGTTGGTATGCAAGGCATAAGTGCAGAGTCGGTTATTTTCTTCTACAATGTGTATCAACTGTAGTTACCAGTCATGATGGAAAGGAAATGTACTATTTGAAATATCATAACATCATTTACATTTTGTATTTGATTAACAAAAAGTGTATATATTTTTATTCTATAATGATCAAACTCTTTTGTTTGTATCAAATATAATAAATGAAGTGAAATTATTTGCCATAACCTAAGAACTGAGGCAAGTTGTTTGTTAATTGATGTAACAAGATTTTTAATATTTAATTAGAGACTGACTTTACTCCCAGCAGCATCTGCAAATTTTCTTCTTGAATTTAGGACAACCTAAGTCTATGACATAGGATACTATGTGATGTCCAAGCATCAAAATTAGATTTCTATTTTATTGTGGAAAATTTAGGTTTTTGCATATAAAACTATTCAACTGCTTAGTTTTTAAGATTATTAAAAAATTTTGTGTTTTATATTGCTATTGAAATGATGCATCCTTTTCCACACCTAGAAAACCATTTATGGTCTATGTAAACTTTACTTATACTCATCATTGAAGCCTTAACAAAAATGACATTTACCGTAAAAACTTATTGGCTCATCTTTTGTGAAAATATACCCTGACTGTTTCCAGGTGGTGGTGGTGCACACCTTTATTCCCAGTACTTGGGAAGCAAGGACAGGCTGAAATCTGTGAGTTCAAGTCCAGCCTGGTATAAAAGAGTTAGTTGTTGGACAGGCTCCACAGCTACACAGAGAACCCCTGTCTTGAAAAACAATTATATATACATACATACATACATACATACATACATACACATATCCTGACTATTACACAGTATCATCACTAGACCCAACTGTAGTTCCCATCAGAACTTACCGTTTTCCTGTGTATTTCATATACAGGGTATTATAACACAACAATAAAAAACTTAATTTCTATTCTCAACTCCCAAAATCAATCTCCAAATTTATGAGCCCAGTTTATTGATCCAGGTGACTAAACAATATGGATTACATCTTCTGAGTTCTTTTGTAACATCTTTTGTCCCTAAATTTTAACTTAGATTCAAGTAAAGTGAGACATTAGCAATACATTTTAATTTGAAGAGAACCAAACAGAACATATATGATTTTCCTCCATTTCTTTTTTTTTTTCCTGCATCTAGGGAGATAATCATATGATTTTTCTTTTTCTGTTTGTTTATATGGTGGATCACGTTGATAGATTTTTTGCATGTTAAACCATCCCTGTATTCCAGTGATGAAGCCTACTACGTCATGGTGGATTATTTCTCTGATGTATTCTTAAATTCGGTTTGCCAGTATTTCATTGAGTATTTTTGCATCGATGTTCATCAGGGATATTGTTCTGTAGTTTTCTTTCTTAGTTGTGTCTTTGTGAGTCTTAAGTACCAAGGTTATTGTGGCCTCATAAAAATTGTTTGGCAATAAACCTTCTGTTTCTATCTTGTGGAACAGTTTGAGGAGTAGTGGTATTAGTTCTTCCTTGAATGTCTGGTAGAATTCTGCATTGAATCCTTCAGGCCCTGGACTGTTTTTGGTTGGAAGGCTTTCGATGACTGCTTCTATTTCATTGTGGGTTATAGTTCTTTTTAAGTTGTTTGTCTGTTCTTGATTTAATTTTGGTAAATGATAGTTATCCAGAAATTTTTCCATTTCCTTTGAATTTTCAATTTTTGTGGAATAGAGATTTTCAAAGTATGACCTGACAATTGTCTGGATTTCCTCTGTGTCCGTTGTTATGTTCCCCTTTTCATTTCTGATTTTGTTAATTTACATAATCTCTCTCTGCTTTTTCGTTAATTTGGATAAAGTGTTGTGTATCTTGTTGATTTTCACAAAACAACTGTTCGTTGCATTGATTTTTTTTTATTGTTTTCCTGGTTTCTATTTTTATGATTTCAGCCTTCAAGTTGATTATTTCCTGGCTTCTACTCCTACAAAGTGAGTTCTGTTCTCTCAGTTCTAAGGCTTTCAGTTGCGCTGTTAATTCTCTTATGTGACTATCCTCTGTTTTCTTCATGTGGGCACTTAGTGCAATGAACTTCCCTCATAGCACTGCTTTCAAGGTGTACCATAAGTTTGGGTATGTTGTGTCCTCATTCTCCTTGAATATGAGAAAGTCCTTGATTTCTTTCTTTATTTCTTCTTTGACCCAGGAGTGGTGCAATTGCACATTGTACAGTTTCCATGAGTTTGACGGTTTTCTGCTATTTGTGTTGTTTAATTCAAATTTTAAAGCATGGTGGTCCAATAAGATACAGGGGACTATTCCTATTCTCTTATATCTGTTGAGGTTTGTTATGCCACCTAGTATGTGGTCGATTTTAGAGAAGGTTCCATGTGGAGCAGAGAAGAAGGTATATTCTTTTGTGTTTGGATGGAACGTTCTATAGATGTCTGTTAACCCCAGTTTATACGTAACTTCTGTTAGTTCTTTTGTTTCGTTGTTGAGTTTCTGATTTGTGGTCCTGTCTAGTGTTGAGAGCGTTGTATTGAAGTCTCCCACTATAAGTGTGTGAGGTTTTATCTGAGATTTGAGGTTTAGTAGTGTTTCTTTTACGAATGTGGGTGACTTTGTATTGGGGGCATAGATATTTGGAACTGAGACTTGGTGTTGATGGATTTCTCCTGCGATGAATATGAAATGACCATCTTCATCTCTTTTGATTAATTTTGGTTTGAAGTCTAACTTGTTAGATATTAGGATAGCTACGCCTGCTTGTTTCTTAATTCCATTTGATTGGAAAATCTTTTCCCAACCCTTTACCCTGTGGTAATGTCTATCTTTGAAGCTTAGATGTGCTTTTGTATGTAGCAGAAGGATGGATTCTGTCTTCGTATCCATTCTGTTAACCTGTGTCTTTTTTATAGGTGAGTTAAGACCATTAAGGTTGAGGGTGAGTAAGGACCATTGACTGTTGATGCTTGTTTGATTTAGGTTTGTTGTTGGCAGTGGTATTGTGAATATATCAGTTCTGCTTTATCCTTGGTTTCTGGTGTAATTGGATTATCTGTTTCCTACAATTTTGTGGACATAGTTACCTTTCTTGGTTTAGAGTTTGCCTTCTAATTTACTGTAGGACTGGATTTGTAGATACATATTGGGAAAATCTGATTTTGTTATTAAATATCTTGTTGTCTCCATCTATAGTGATTGAGAGTTTTGATGGATATAGAAGCCTAGGCTGGCATCCGTGTTCTCTTAATACTTTTAGAGCATCTATCCAGGACCTTCTGGCCTTGAGGGTTTCCCTGGAGAAGTCAGGTGTAATTTTGATAAGTCTGCCTTTATATGTTACCTGTCCTTTTTCCTTCGCTGCTCTTAATATTCAGATCTCACTGGAAACTGGAATTCACCACCTGAGGCCTCTTTCTTTAGTAGAAGCCCGGATTTGGGGGTCAAGTATCTTGGGGTCAGGAGCTCAGAGTGGACCCGCAGAAATAGTTGGGTCTCTTGGAGGGGCCCGGGACTCTAGCAGAGGACTGGAGGTAGGATCAGAGATCAAGCAGGGGGAAATTTCTGGTGGTCCCGCGTGGATAGGCAGGTCTCCTTTGTTCAGAGTTGCTCTGAGAAGTCTCTGAATTAGGGTGGACTGTTGGCTCCACACTCTGTCCCAGTGCTCAACCAGAGCAGCAGGACCGTGGACAGTGTAGGGCATGGGGTGGGGGGTGCAGGCTCTGGGTGGGGATGGGTGGAGGTTTATCAGAGCTCCAAGGGTGCTCTCAATGGAGACAGGACACGGGAGCAGTAGGATCAAGGGCCAACCCAGGAAGTTTGGGGAATTTTCACCCATTTCTAATATTTCAGTGTTTGGAAGTGGCTACATTCACCTAGATCTAGAGGTTCCCCCACCTGAAGGCATTGAATTACAGAGACTTCTTCCTGCTTACCTAGGGAGGGTGATCAACCACCTTAGCGGACCTGAGAATACTGGGACTCTGGCCACATCCTTGATTAGCTGGTTGTTTCACTGCTCTCCAGACTCTACATAACCATCTGGCACCTCTTGGATATGGCAAGATACAGAGAGATGTAACATTCCAGCAAACATTAGTTGAAAAAGTGACTAGTGAAGGGTTCCAGGATCCCTGTTCACTTCAGAGTGAGCATCAGGAGGTGTCAGCCAAGTCTCATGGCATCAATGATATGCTATGCACTGCAAAGTGGATCTTGGCTGGGTGAAGGACAAATAAAACTTGCAGGCAGAACATACATAGGATGGGAGTTTTTATTGGGGGAAGGGAAGGAAGTGGGGGAAAAGAAGAGGAAGGGCAGAGAGAGAAGACACACAGACACACAAAGAGGAGAGACAGAGAGAGGGAGTGTCTGTCTCCTCAGAGAAATTGCAGAAAGAACCCCATTTTTCTTTTAAAAATCTTTATAAAGATTTTTTTCTCATATTTTAGTTTCTTCCCAAATCTTCCCAGAAGCCTCCTTCTTACCCACCTAATTTCATGTAATTTACCCCTTAAAATGAGAAACAAAAACATGAGAATGATTTGTGTTGGTCAAATACTCATGAACATGAAGCCTAGCCTGGAATGTGATTGATATATTGTGGGCTTTAAAATGGATTTTTCCATTCTGCCAGGAGCCACCCATTATAAATAGCTTCTTAGCTAGGGATGAGACGTTATGTTCACTTTACCTTCTCCATGCTGATATTTTGTCTGGCTTAAACATGCATAAGAACATACACATGTTATGCATATTATTATAGTCTCTCTGTGTTAATGTGTGTCATAGTCCTATTGTGTCTGGAAGTAACAGGTTTCTTGGACTCATCCAACACCTATGGCTCTTTCAATCTTTCTATATCCTTGTCAATATACATCCATAAGTCCTGCAGGGTGTGATATTAAAAAGGCATCCTGTTTAAGCCTGAGTATCCCAAAGTAACTCCATGCCTATCACCTAGGTTTGATTCTCTGTGTTAATTTTCATGTTCTATGTGAAAAATGTTCTCTTATCATAATGGAGCAATATACAGTTTTACCAATATAGCAATGTATAAATAGGAGTGGTTTTATCATGCTGTTCATGTAGTAGAATAATTAGTAGTGGGATTATTACTACAGCCCATGACCTATCTAGTCTGTCCTGCAAGCAAGTCTTCTCTGGCTCGAAGGAGTATACACCCTAAAATTGTGAGCCAAATTAATTTCTTATTCACTTAAATTTCTTCTTCTTAGTACTTAGTCAGAGTGACAAGAAAGCAAAGACAACAAGTAATACAGAGAATTGGTAGAAGAATGGGCCTACTACTGTTATGAAACTTACCATGATGTTCTTGGGGTTTGAAGTGGCTTTAACGGGGTGGGGAGGTATTAAAATTATTGAATACAGATTTATAGAATCCCAAGAGTACTATATGAAATTAATGACATATTATAATGGTCATTCAGAAGTCTAGAATACTAAGAGAAATGTAGATATTAAGACTCTCTTTGTGAAAGCAGCATGATGACAAGGGATGAAGCCCGGTGGAAGCGAGTCAAGCTAAGTGGCACCTTGGACCATGACAGCCACATTGCTACTAAGGGTCTGATTCAGCTTCCTACCTAGGTTCCCTCATTTTCTTGACGGAGACACCAGATGATGAAATCCCATGTCCAGGCTACCTGTTTGAAGAGATTGCCAAAATATCCCACAAGTGCCTGAGCAGCAGCCAGTGTCTGCTGGAGTACCTACTGAACCATCTGGATAGCAGCTCTGGTCACATGAAGCTCAAGGTGATGAAGATCCTGCTTTACCTAAGTTGTCATGGCTCATCCTCCTTCCTACTCATCTTCAGAGGAAACTCTGCTCTTATCCAGGAAGCCACAGCTTTTTCTCAGTCGTGCCCACTGACACTTTTTATTGGGAAATCTTGTACCAGAAAGTGCTGGTGGGTGCCCAGGCATGGGTGGCCAGCACCTCATAGTGCTCTCCTGGCTTCGGCTACGCTAAGGAGTGGGGTTGGACAGGCTCTGCAGGAAAAACCTTCCTCTCTCCAACCCAGAAGGCTGCAGAGGTAGGCTAATGCTGTGTGTCCTGGGCCTGAGGATCTTAGTATCCAGGGACTCTTGCCAAGTGGTGAAACCTACCAGTCTGCGGAGACACCTTGATCTAGCCACATACACCCCAACCCTGTGAATCTAACTCATCCTTGGGGCCAGAGCTGTGAGACAACATCCTAGGCAAGCTGGAGAAGGCTGGGACCAGCACAGCAGGGGACCTAGTTTCCATTCCAAAACAAAGTATTCATATCTATACCATAATCCCCTTTTTACCTTTAAAAAGAGATTGGTTGTGGTCATTAAGCATTAATAACCAACCACATTTAAATGAAAACAAACATTTATAAACAATATTTTGGAATTTGGGCATTTTTCTTTCCAAACAGCTTTCTTCTGTTAGGGGGAACTGTCATTGGGGATCCAAAGAAGATACAGATATCCTGGCTGTAGTCTGCAAGGCTGCCTTGTTCAAGCAGTATTGAAATTTGAATCACCTGGTACTCTGTTTCAGGGGGTCTGGCTTGATCAAACCACATTTGTCAGGAAGGAATCCACAGCTTTTCATTTTCTGTGGAAACAAAAATAGAAATCCTTTTCCCCAGTAACTTGTCCTTAGACTTAAATTTTGAAGTCAAAGCATTTTTAAAATATATAAATTGGATTGATCAAGCAGCATTTATTTTAACAGTTGTTGTTATTTCCTCAGCAGTCAAAAGATACAAAGACAATATAATACCAGTCTCCAGATTCTCTGCATCTACATGGCTTTTTTTATTATTTTGTGGTTTTTTACTTTTTATTTCTTCATTTTTTGAGATGGAGTTTCTCTGTTTAACTTTTATCTGTCCTGGAATTCTGTCTGCATACCAGGTTTACTTTGCAATCACAGAGATCTGCTTGCCTCTGAGATTAAAGGCCTGTGCCACCATACCAAGCTCCTCTCTGTCTTTTGAAAACCATTTATTGTTTTTTTTTTCTTTCCCAGCCTACGTATATTTTAATAAACACTGTAAACTTTTAGAGGTTTCCTTAATATAAATCTATATTTACTGTAAATCTTTATCTTTTTATACTCAGGAGTCTTTTATTTGGTAAACAACAACACTGCTAAAATGAAAGTCTTACCTATGTTAGCCACGGTCTCTCCAAGATGGCTGCAGTTACTTTTACCTCCAGAATTGAGAGTGGTCTACAATGCAATCCAGCAGCATGTTGCCGGCTGGGAGATGGGGTCAATGCATTGCCAGCTCTAGTACAAACCAGTAACTTGTTAGCAGAGCTCATTAAAAGTCTTAAAGGAGCCCTGCAAATCTTTCCTTGTTTCATGCAAAACAGAGACCAACCCAGAAAAATGCTGTTATCAAGAAGCCTTGCTTGTCTTATTTTTTTAATTTAATTTATTATTTTACATGTCGATCCCAGTTCCCTTTCCCTCCCTCCCTCTCACCCTCTCTTTTACCCTCTCTGCCCCCTCACATGCAACCAGACCACACTCCCCTCCCATCCCCCCACCCCAATTTCACATGTAGGGCAATGCCATCCAGGTAGGGTCATGTCGATCTGACAGGTCATTTGATGTAGGGACTAGGATTTCTCTCATTCAGGATAGTTTCATCAAGTGCCATCCACTTTCCTGCGAATTTCAAGATTCCATTATTTTTTTCTGTGGGATAGTATTCCATTATATAGATGTGTCACATCTTCTTTATCCATTTTGCAATTGAGGGGCATATAGGTTGTTTCCAGGTTCTTGCTCTTACAAATAATGTTGCTATAAACATTGTTGAACATATGTCTTCCTTGCGTGGATGTGGTTCATTTGGGTATATGGCTAAGAGGGGGATTGCCGGGTACTGTGGTAAACTAATTCCCATTTTCCTGAGGAACCGCCATACTGATTTCCAAAATGGCTGTGTAAGTTTGCACTTTGACCATCAGGGAAGGAGTGTTCCTCTTTCTCCACATCCTCCCCAGCATAAGTTGTCATTGGTGTTCTGAATTTTAGCCATTCTGGCAGGAGTAAGATGGTATCTTAAAGTTGTTTGGATTAGCATTTTCCCGATAGCTAAGGATGTTGAACACTTTCTTAAGTGTCTTTAAGCCTTTTTGATTTCCTCTATAGAGAATTCTTTCTTCAGTTCTATACCCCATTTTTAATAGGGTTGTTTGGTGTTTTATTGACCAGTTTCATAAGTTCTTTGTATAGTTTGGAGATCAGCCCTTTGTCAAATATAAGATTGGTGAAAATCTTTCCCAATCTGTGGGCTTTCGTTTGGTCTTGTCCACTGTGTGCTTTGCCTTACAGAAGCTTCTAAGTTTGAAGAGGTCCCATTTATTAATTGTTTCTCTCAGTGACTGTGCCCCTGGAGTTATGTTCAGGAAATAGTCTGCTATATCAATTTTTTTTACAAGGGTACCTCCTATTTTCTCTTCTAAGAGGTTCAGTGTGGCTGGATTGATGTTGAGGCCTTTGATCCATTTGGACTTGAGTTTCGTGCACGTCGACAGACATGGGTCTATCTGTAGTCTTCTACACACCGTCATCCAATAATTCCAGCAACATTTTTTGAAGATGCAGTCCTTGACCCATTGTATTCTTTTAGCTGCTTTGTGGAAAACCAGGTGTTCATAGGTTGTGGGTTAATATCTGTATTATCAATTCAATTCTATTGTTCTACCTGTCTATTCTTGTGTCAATACCAGGCTGTTTTTAAAACTATAGCTCTGTAATAGAGCTTCAAGTCAGGAATGGTGATGCCTCCTGTAGTTTTTTATTGTAATGGGTTGTTTTGGCTATCCTTGTTCTTTGGTTTTACATATAAAGTTGATTTCAAGGTCAGTGACAAATTTTGGTGGGATTTAAATCTGTA
Source organism: Phodopus roborovskii (assembly GCF_943737965.1). Lineage (NCBI taxonomy): Eukaryota > Metazoa > Chordata > Mammalia > Rodentia > Cricetidae > Phodopus > Phodopus roborovskii. The sequence goes on along the minus strand of NW_026126221.1, from coordinate 77,766 downwards.
GATTGCTTCTGGCAAGATTGCCATTTTTACTATGTTTATCCTAACAATCCAAGAGCATGGGAGTTATTTCCATTTACAATTCCTAAAAGACACACTTCTAAAAATCAAAGCTCACTTTAAACCTCACACACATATAGTGGGAGACTTCAACACAGCACTCTCAACACTTTACAGGACAATCAATCAGAAACTCAACAAAGAAACAAAAGAACTAACAGAAGTTATGTCTCAACTGTGTTTAACAGACATCTATAGAACCTTCCATCCAAACACAAAAGAATATACCTTCTTCTCTGCTCCTCATGGAACCTTCTCTAAAATCGACCACATACCAGGTGGCATAATAAACCTCAACAGATACAAGAGAATTGAAATAGTCCCCTGTATCTTATCAGACCACCATACTTTAAAATTTGAATTCAACAACAACACAAATACCAGAAAACCTTCAAACTCCTGGAAACTGTACAATGTGCAATTGCACTACTCCTGAGTCAAAGAAGAAATAAAGAAAGAAATTGAGGACTTTCTCATATTCAACGAGAATGAGGACACAACATACCCAAAGTTATTGGACACCTTGAAAGCAGTGCTACGAGGAAAGTTCATTGCACTAAGTGCCCATAAGATGAAAACAGAGGATATTCACATAAGAGAATTAACAGTGCAACTGAAAGCCTTAGAACAGAGAGAAGCAAACTCACCCCATAGGAGTAGAAGCCAGGAAATAATCAACTTGAGGGCTGAAATCAACAAAATAGAAACCAGGTAAACAATACAAAAAAAAATCAATGCAAGAAAGAGTATGTTTCAAGTGTCGGGGGTGAGGAGTGAATGGATAGAGAAGTAGGAATAAGAAAGGTGGGGAGTGGAAAATGCCTGCAACTAGGAAGATTGAGTCCTGGTAGGAATAGAAGACAGGAGAGAGACAGAGAGACAGAGAGAAACAGACAGAGAGAGAGACCATAAAAGAGGGAGCCAATATTGGTTTGAAGAGAAAATCGAACCCACAGAATAGTATAGAGACCTACAAGAATACCGCCAACTAACAATTTGAGCATCCCTGGAAAGTCTAGCATAAATGCCCTTCCCAGATAGTGAGATCAACAACTAACTTATGCATGGAGCCCTCATCTAATTCCTGTTGGAAACAGAAGCAAACACCCATACATAAACACTGAGTCGAACTAGAACCCAGATGCAGATGGAGAGGACAAGAACAGGTTGCAGAAACACACAGAGATAGCTGACCTGAACAAGGAGGAGCTAATGGGCCCCCAGAATGATAGCTGGGAATCCAGCATGGGGCTGACTCAGGCCCCCCCTGAACATGGAACTCAGCCAGAAGGACTGGGCAGTGTATGGGACCTCAGACAGTAGAAGCAGGATGTATCCCTGGTGTACAAAAGGATCTTGTGAACACACCCCCCATGGAAGGATAACTGCCTTAACCTAGAGACAGGAGAGAATTCCTAGGCCCTACTTTAAATGACCTGTCAGATATGCATGACCACAACTGAATGGCATTGCCATACATGTGGAATTGGGGTGTGGAATTGGGAGGCGAGGGTGGTCAGGGTGCATGTGAGAGGGCAGAGAGGGTAAAAGTGAGAGAGGGAGGGAGTGAGGGAGGAAAGGAGAGTGAACTCTGAATGAAATGTAAAATAATAAATTAAATAAAAAAAAAAAAAACAAAAAAAGAGTAAATCAACAAGATAGACAAACGACAAACATTTATCCAAACTAATGAAAAAGCAGAGAGAGAACATGCAAATTAACAAAATCAGAAACGAAATGGGGAGCCTTGATTGTCTTTGTTCTTTTGTTTTTAAAACTTTTTTTAAGCTATCTCTGCCTGTCCACTCTGAGTTCCTGCTGGCAAATCCTTGATCCCCAAATCCGGGCCTCTGCTAAAGAAAGAGGCCTCAGCTGGAGAGTTCCAGTTTCAGGTGAGATCCAACTATCCTGCAAAACCTTCCCAAGTCCCAGCTCAGCCCTTGTCCTCTTCTGCCAGGTATTGGCCAGAGGCGAGTCAGGACCCAATTGGGGCTGCCTGTCCACTACAAATTCTTTCCCCTCCCAACCCACATGAATACCTGGGTTGGCCACTGAACTTGTTCCTGTCTCCTGTCTCCATCGAGAGCACCCTTCCAGCTCTGATACACCCCTACCCATCCACACTGCAAGCCTATCCCCCTACGCTGGGCCCTACCCTATCCACGGTCCTGCAGCTCTGGTTGAGCACTGGGACAGAGGGTGGAGCCAAAAGTCCACCCTACTTCAGAGACTTCTTAGAGCAACTCTGAACAAAGGAGACCTGACTATCCACACAGGACCACCTGTAATTTCCACCTGCTTGGTCTCTGACCCCGCCTCTAGTCATCTGCTGGAGTCGCGGGACCCTCCCAGACATCTGCCTATCTCAGCAGGACCGCTGTGAGTACCTGCTGGCATCTTCTACTGGATCCTCATCCTTTACCCCATTCCTGGGTTGCTGTCTGCAGAGAAACCTCCTAGAGAGCTTGGACCATACAGAGCTACAGATGTTGAATCTCAGACACACATAAGCCCATCAGGGAAGTACCATACAGAGAGGGGGAAACCCCAGGAACACCTACTGGAAGAACCTATGGGAAGAAGGCAATACAAGAGAACACCTAACAAAAGAAAGACAAGCTTGACACCAACAGAATTTAGGGAATCTACACCAACTAGAATGGAACACAAAAACAAAGCAGAGGAAGCAGAAGGGTACTACTTAAAATTAATATCATAAAAATGATAGAGGCCCTCAAATTAGATGTGAGAAAATCCCTCAAAGAAATGGAGGAAAAAACAAACAAAAAAGTGAAAGAAATGAACAAATTCCTTAAGGAAAGTACAGAAAGCCAAGAAAAAACAATTAAGCAGGTGAAGGAAACGGTTCAAGACTTGAAAACTGAAATAGAAAAAATAAAGGCAACACAAACTGAAGGAATGCTGGAAATAGAAAAGCTGGACAGAAAATCGGAACTATAGACACAAGCATATCCAACAGAATTCAAGAGATGGAAGAGAAAATCTCAGGCCCAGAAGATAAACTAGAAGAAATAGATTCATCGACAAAGAAAATAATAAATCCAACAAATCCTTAACAAAAAGCATCCAAGAAATGTGGGACATCATGTAAAGACCAAACCTAAGAATAATAGGCATAGAGGATGGTGAGGAAGACCAGCTCAAAGGTGCGGAAAACATATGCAACAAAATCATCGAGGAAAACTTTCCAAATCTGAAGAAGGACATGCCTATGAAAGTACAAGAAGCATACCGAACCCCAAATTGGCTGGACCAAAGAAAAAAGACCCCTCTACATATAATAATCAAAACACCCAGCATGCATAATAAAGAAAGAATATTAAGAGCAGCAAAGGAAAAAGACAGGTAACATATAAAAGCAGAGCTATCAAAATTACACATGATTTCTCCAGGGAAACCCTCAAGGCCAGAAGTTCCTGGATAGATGTTCTGAAAGTATTAAGAGAATACGGATGCCAGCCTAGGCTACTATATCCAGCAAAACTCTCAATCACTATAGATGGAGACAACAAGATATTTAATGACAAAATCAGATTTTCCCAATATGTAACTACAAATCCAGCCCTACAGAAATTATTGGAAGGAAAAGTCCAACCCAACGAAGGTAACTACACCCACAAAAATGTAGGAAACAGATAATCCAATTACACCAGAAACCAAGGATAAAGCAGAACTAATATATTCATAATGCCACTGCCAACAACAAACCTAAATCAAACAAGCATCAACAGTCAATGGTCCATACTCACCCTCAACATTAATGGTCTTAATTCACCTATAAAAAGACACAGGCTAACAGAATGCATACGAAGACAGAATCCATCCTTCTGCTGCATACAAGAAGCACATCTAAGCTTCAAAGATAGACATTACCTCAGGGTAAAGGGTTGGGAAAAGATTTTCCAATCAAATGGAAATAAGAAGCAAGCAGGCATAGCTATCCTAATATCTAACAAGGTAGAATTCAAACCACAATTAAGCAAAAGAGATGAAGACAGTCATTTCAAATTCATCGCAGGAGAAATCAATCAACACAAAGTGTTAGTTCTGAACATCTATGCCCCCAATACAAAGTCACCCACATTTGTAAAAGAAACACTACTAAAACTCAAAGCTCATATAAAACCTCAGACACTTACAGTGGGAGACTTCAAAACAACACTCTCAACACTAGACAGGACCACAAATCAGAAACTCAACAACGAAACAAAAGGATTAACAGAAGTTATGTCTCAAGTGAGGTTAACAGACATATATAGAACATTCCATCCAAAGACAAAGAATATAACTTCTTCTCTGCTCCACATGGAAACTTCTCTAAAATCGACCACATTCTGGGTGACATAACAAACCTCAACAGATATAAGAGAATAGGAATAGTCCCCTGTAGCTTATTGGACCACAATACTTTAAAATTTGAATTTAACAACAACACAAATAGCAGAAAACCTTCAAACTCATGGAAACTGTACAATGTGCAATTGCACCACTCCTGGATCAAAGAAGAAATAAAGAAAGAAATTAAGGACTTTCTCATATTCAACGAGAATGAGGATACAACATACCTGAAATTATGGGACACCTTGAAATCAGTTCTATGAGGGAAGTTCATTGCACTAAGTGCCCATAAGAAGAAAACAGAGGATAGTCACATAAGAGAATTAACAGCGTAACTGAAAGCCTTAGAACTGAGAGAACAGAACTCACCTTGTAGGAGTAGAAGCCAGGAAATAATCAACTTGAAGGCTGAAATCATAAAAATAGAAACCAGGAAAACAATAAAAAAAAAAAATCAATGCAACGAACAGTTGTTTTGTGAAAATCAACAAGATACACAACACTTTATCCAAATTAACAAAAAAGCACAGAGAGAACATGCAAATTAACAAAATCACAAATGAAAAGGAGAAAATAACAACAGACACAGAGGAAATACAGACAATTTTCATGTCATACTTTGAAAATCTCTATTCCACAAAAAATGAAAATTCAAAGGAAATGGAAAAATTTCTGGATAACTATCACTTACCAAAATTAAATCAAGAATAGACAAACAACTTAAATAGAATTATAACCCGCAATGAAATAGAAGCAGTCATTGAAAGCCTTCCAACCAAAAACAGTCCATGGCCAGATGGATTCAACACAGAATTCTACCAGACATTTAAAGAAGAACAAATACCACTATGCCTCAAACTGTTCCACAAGATAGAAACAGAAGGTTCATTGCCGAACTCTTTTTATTAGGCCACAATAACTTTGGTACCCAAGCATCACAAAGACACAACTAAGAAAGAAAACTACAGACAAATATTCCTTTTGAAATTGATGAAAAAATACTCAATAAAATACTGGCAAACCAAATTTAAGAATACATCAGAAAAATAATCCACCATGACCAAGTAGGCTTCATACCTGAAATGCAGGGATGGTTTAACATATGAAAATCTATCAACATGATCCACCATATCAACAAACAGAAAAAGAAAAACTATATGATTATCTCCCTAGATGTGGAAAGAGCCTTCTTCAAAATACAATACCCTTTCATGATAAAGGTCGTGGAGAGGTCAGGGATAACAGTAACATACCTAAACATAATAAGAGCAATATAAAGCAAAACAACTGCCAACATCAAACTGTATGGAGAGAAACTTAAGCCAATTCCTCTAAAATCAGGAACAAGACAAGGCTGCCCTCTCTATCCATATCTCTTCAATATTGTACTAGAAGTTCAAAATAATTCTATAAGACAACAAAAGTAGATCAAGGGGATCCAAATAGGAAAGGAAGAAGTCAAACTGTCTCGATTTGCAGATGATATGATAGTTTACATAAGCAACCCAATAAACTCTACCAAGGAATGCCCACAACTGAAAAACACCTTCAGCAAAATAACAGGATACAAGATAAACTCAAAAAAATCAGTAGCCCTACATTTTTCAGATGACAAAGAGACAGAGAAAGAAATCAGAGAAACATCACCATTTATAATAGCCACAAGCAACATAAAGTATCTTGATGTAAAACTTACCAAACAAGTAAAAGGCCTATATAATAAGAACTTTGTGGCTCTAAAGAAAGAAATTAATTTAGATACCAGAAAATGGAAAGACCTCGCATGCTCTTGGATACGTAGGATAAACATAGTAAAAATGGCAATCTTGCCAAAAGCAATCTACAGATTCAATGCAATCCCCATTAAAATCCCAGCACAATTCTTCACCGACCTTGAAAGGATAATAATCAATTTTATATGGAAAAACAAAAGACCCAGGATAGCAAAAACAGCCCTATACAATAAAAGAATTTGAGGAGGCATCACCATTCCTGACATTAAGCTCTACTACAGACCTATAGTTCTTAAAACAGCCTGGTATTATCATAAAAATGGACAAGTAGGCCAATGGAATTGAATTGAAAATTCTGATATTAACCCACACACCTATGAAAACCTGATTTTCGACAAAACAGCTAAAATTATACAATGGGGTGAGGACAGCATCTTCAACAAATGGTGCTGGCATAATTGGATGAAGGTGTATAGAATACTGCAGATAGACCCATGTCTGTCGCCATGCACAAAACTAAATTCCAAATGGATCAAAGACCTCAACAACAATCCAGCCACATTGATCCTCTTAGAAGAGAAAGTAGGAGGTACCCTTGAACAAATTGTTATCAGAGAATGCTTCCTGAACATAATTCCTGTGGCACAGACACTGAGAGAAACAATTAATAAATGGGACTTCTTCAAACTTAGAAGCTCCTGTAAGGCAAAGGACACAATGGTCAAGACCAAATGGCAGCCCACAGACTGGGAAAAGATTTTCACCAATCCTATATCCCACAAAGTGCTGATCTCCAAAATATACAAACCACTCAAGAAACTAGTCAACAAAACACCAAATAACCCTATTAAAAAATGGGGTACAGAACTGTAGAAAGAATTTTCAATCAAAAAGGCTGGATGACACTTAAGAAAATGCTCCACATCCTTAGCTATCAGGGAAATGCAAATCAAAACAACTTTGAGATATCTTCATAACTCTGCCAGAATGGCTAAAATTAGAAACACCAGTGATGACATATGTTGGAATGGATGTGGAGAAAGGGAACACTCCTCTACTGCTGGTATGAATGCAAATTCATACAGCCATTTTGGAGATCATTATGGCGTTTCCTCAGGAAAATGGGAATTAGTTTACCACAGGACCCGGCAATCCCCCTCTTAGGCATATACCCAAAGGATTCACATCCATGCAACAAAGACATCTGTTCAACTATGTACATAGCAGCACTATTTGTAATAGCAAGAACCTGGAAGCAACCTAGATGCCCCTCAATTGAAGAATAGATAATGGAAATGTGGTATATCCACACAATGGAATACTACTCAGCATAAAAAAAAAAAATAATGGTATCTTGAAATTCGCAGGCAAGTGGATGGCACTTGAAGAATCCATCCTGAATGAGGTAACCCAGTAACAAAAAGAGGAACACAGTATGTTCTCACTCATATATGTATTTTAGTCCTAGATCAAAGGATCATCAGCCTATAATTCACACCACCAGAGGAACTAGGATACAAGGTGTATTCGAAGAGATTCATAGAATGTCCTTCACAGAACTGGGAAGGGACAAGTCCCCCACAGCTCAGGGTAAGTGGGGGGGTCAGTGAATGGAGAGAGAAGTAGGAGAAAAAGAGGAGGAGGAAAGGATAACATGTGCGACTAGGAAGATTGAGCCTGGTTATTAATAGAAGACAGGATAGAGAGAGAGAGAGAGAGAGAGACAGAGAGAGAGAACATAAAAGTGGGAGCCAATATTGGTTTGAAGATAAAATTGAACACAAAGAAACGTCTAGAGAACTACAAGACTGCTTCCACCTAACAATTTGAGCTTCCGTGGAAAGGCTATCATAAATGCCCTTCCTGGAGTGTGAGATCAACAACTAACTTATCCTTGGAGCCCTCAACTAATGCCTGTTAGAAACAGGATCAAACACCCATATATAAACATTGAGTTGAACTAGAACCCAGATGCAGATGTAGAGGACAAAACCATGGGGCAGAAACACATACAGACAGCTTAATTTAACAAGGAGGAGCTAAGGGCCACTAGACTGATAGCTGGGAAGCCAGCATGGGACTGACTCAGGCCCCCCTTAATATGGGTCTCAGCCAGAAGGACTGAGCAGTTTAAGGGACCTCAGACAGTGGAGCCAGGATGTATATCCCTGGTGCACAAAAGGAATTTGTGAATACATCCCCCATGGAAGGATAACTGCCTTAATCTAGAGACAGGCGAGAAGCCCTAGTCCCTACTTCACATTACCTGTCAGATCTACATAACCACAACTGGATGGCATTCCCCTACATATGGAATTGGGGTGGGGGGATGGGAGGGGAGGATGGTTAGAGTGCATATGAGAGGGCAGAGAGTGTAAAAGGGAGGGAAGGAGGGAGGGAGGGAGAGAATGAAGGAGGGAGGGAGGGAGAGAGGGAGGGTGACGGGAGTTGGAACTGGGATTGACATGTAAAATATTAAATTAAAAAAAATGCTTTGACTCCAAAATTTAAGTTGAAGGACTGGGGAAAAGGATTTCTTTTTTTTTTTCACAGAAAATGAAAAGATGTGGATTCATTCTAGACTAATGTGGTTTGATCAAGCCAGACTACCTGAAACAGAGTACGAGGTGATACTACATCCGAAACAACTGGACAAAGTAGCCTTACAGACTACAGCCAGGGATTTTGAAACTTATTCGAATCCCCCATGACAGCGCCCCTTACCAGCAGGAAGTAGAACAACGCCTAAATTCCCAAATATTATCTATAAATGTTTGTTTTCATTTAAATGGACTTTGTTATATAAAATAATTTAAAAAAAAGAATGGGTTAAAAAATTTTTGTTAAAGATTTGTTAAATTTAAATGGAAGTTTTTATTCACCAAGTGGGCACCGTATGTTTTGTGTAGGGTTTTCTGACTGCTGCTGATTTTGTCCTGCTGCCAAGTCAGCCCCAAATAACACACAGGAATGCTCTATTTGATATAATGCTGTTAGCCAGTTGCTTATTTCTTATTTGCTAGCTCTGTCTTAATTATTAACCCATTTTTGTGTAAGTATTTCCATGTGGTCTCATCTTACCTTAGAGGGGCTGGAATTGTGCTCTCCCAGGTCTCAACATGCTGACTCCTCCCTACTTCTTCCTCGAATCCTCCTTGTCGCCTAGTCCCTCTATCTTCCTTTCCTATTGGCCAACAGTGATTTATTCATTAACCAGATGAAGAACATTTTTACAGAATGACATCTCCTATCAGTATCCATTTCCCTGAATTTCAATATTCTATTTTTCTGATGAGTAGTAATCCATTGTGTAAATATACCACATTTTCTCCATGCATTCTTCAGTTAAGCTATATTGATGTCACTTTCAGATTCTGGCTATTACAAATAATGCTGCTATGAACATAGTTGAACAGATGTCCTTGTGGTGTGAATGTGCATCTTTTGGGAATGTGCCTAAGAGTGGAATTGCTGGGTCATGAGGTAGACTAATTCCCATTTTCCTGAGGAACCACCATATTGATTTCAAAAATGGCTTTCCGAGTTTGTACTCCAAATAACAATGGAAGAATGTGCCCCTTTCTCCACATCCTCTCCAGGATAATCTGTCTTTGGTGTTTTTAATTTTGTCCATTCTGACAGGAATAAGATGAGATCTCAGAGTTGTATTGATTTGCATTTCCATGATGGATAAGGAGAAATCTGTTACTACAGGACTACAGAAATGTCCAGAGATCTAAAAGGATGAACCCAACTACAATACAAGCAATAGTGGAGAGGCTACCTTTAATGTCCTTCCAGGATATTGAAATAGGTGACCACAGCATATCCATCCTAGAGCCTTCATTTTTTAGCTGATTGAAGCAGAAACAGACACCCACAGATAAACCCTAGCAAAACTCATGAAATCCAGTTGCAGACATGGAGGAGTGAGGAGCAAACAGGTCAACACCACGCTTGAGAAACCCACAGAATCTGCTGAGCTGAACAAGGGGGATCTCATGCATGCCAGTCTGATATCTGGGAAACCAGCATAGGACTGACCAATAACCCATGAAAGTGGATGATACTTAGGAAGACTGAGCCATCTATGGGGCATGTAGTAATAGGACAGTATTTATCTTTAGTATACAAATGGACTTAGGGTGATTGCTTCAGCAGCACATATACTAAAATTAGAATGATAAAGAAAAGATAAGTATGGCTCCTGAGCAAGGATGACTTGTAAATTCGTGAAGCATTCCATATATGTTATAGCAATACAAGAAAACACACAATAATAGAAAGACAAGCATGACATCACCAAAATCTACAGACTCTACAACAACTAGACCTAAACACACCAAAGTAGATGAAGCAGAAGAGAATGACTTAAAAAATATTGTCATAAAAATGATAGAGGCCTTCAAAGATGAAATGAGAAAATCCTTTAAAGAAATAGAAGAAAAACTAACAAAAAATGGAAGAAATAGAAGAAAAGACCAAGAGAAAATTCAAGAAATGAATAAACCTCTTTAAAAAAGGAAAGCCAAGAAAAACCAATCAAACACGTGAAGGAAACAAATCCAACAGTACAAAACTTGAAAACTTAAATAGAGACAATAAAGAAAATACAAACTGAAGGAATGCTGGAAATAGAAAAACTGGGCAAATGATCAGGAACTACAGACACAAGCATAATCAACAGAATACACGACATGGAAGACATAATCTCAGGAGCTGAAGATAAAATAGAGTAAATAGATTCACCCATCAAAGAAAATCTTAAATCCAACCAATCCTGAACACAAAACACCCAGGAAATGTGGGACACTGTGAAAAGACTAATCTAAAAATAATTGGCATAGAGGAAGGTGAAGAAGCTAAGCTCAAAGGTGCAGAAAACATATTCAACAAAATCATTGAAGAAAACTTTCCTAACCTGAAGAAGGACATGCCCATGAATTTACAACAAACATACCAAACACCAAATAGACTGGACCAAAGGGGGGAAGAACATTACAACACATAATAATCAAAACACCTAACATACAGAAGAAAGAAAATTAAGAGCAGTGAAGGAAAAAGGCCAGGTAATATACAAAGGTAGATCTATCAAAATTACACCCGAATTCTCCATGGAAAATTTCAAGGCCAGAAGGTCCTGGGTAGATGTTGTACAAGTACTAAGAGGCCATGGATACCAGCCCAGGCTACTATACCCAGCAAAATGCTTAATCACTATAGATGGAGAAAACAAGATATTTAATGACAAAGCAGATTTTGAGAATACTTATATACAAATCCAGCCCTACAGAAAATTCTAGAAGGAAAACATCAAACAAAGGAAGTTATCTACGCTCACAAAAACATAGCCAATAGATAATCCCACTTCACCAGAAGCCAAGGGCAAAGGAGAGCAAATATATTCACAATACTACCGGAAACAAGTCTAAAGCAAACAAACATTCACAATTAATGGTCCTTCCTCTCCCTCAACATTAATGGTCTTAATTCACCTATAAAAAGACAGAGGTGAACAGAATGGATACAAAGACAGAATTCATCCTCCTGCTGCATAGAAGAAACACTGCTGAGTTTCAAAGACAGACATTACCTCATGGTAAAGGGTCTGGAAAAGATCTTCCAATCAAATGGACCCAAGAAGCAAGCATGTGGCTATCCTTGTATCTAACAAGTTATACTTCAAACTAAAATCATTCAAAAGAGATGAAGGCAGTCATTTCATATTCATCACAGGCGAAATCCATCAGTTCAAAGTCTCAATCATGAACATCTATGCCCTATTAAAATAACCCTATTCAAATGTGGTATAGAACTACAGAGAGAATTATCAATAGAGGAAATCAAAAAGGCTGAAAGACACTTAAGAAAATGCACATCATCCTTAGCTACCAGGAAAATGCAAATCAAAATACTCTGAGATACCTTCTATCTACTGCCAGAATGGCTAACATTAGAAACACCAATGACAACTTAAGGTGGATAAAATGTGGAGAAAGGGGAAACTCCTCCACTGCTGGTGGGAGTTCAAACTTATACAGCCATTTTGGAGATCGATATGACGGTTCCTCAGGAAAATGGCTGTCTAACACAGAACCTGGCAATCCCACTCTTAGTTAGCCATAGACCTAAATGATCCACATCCACACAACAGAGACGTGTTCAACTATGTTATTAGAAGCATTATTTGTAATAGCAAGAACCTGGAATCAATCTAGATGGCCCTCAAATGAAGAATGGATAAAGAAGGTGTGGTACATTTACACAATGGAATACTACTCTGTGGAAAGAAAAACAATGGAATTTTGAAATTCATAGTCAAATGGATGAAACGTGAAGCATCCATGCTGAATGAGGTAAATCAGTCTAGTCACAAGAAGAGGAAAATTGTATGTACTCACTTATATGGATTTCAGATATAGAGCAAAGGATCACCAGCCTATAATTCACACTGCCAGATAAACTAGGATACAAGGAAGAATCAAAGAGCATCATACAATTTCCCTCACAGAAGAGGAAAGGAATAATTTCTCCTGAGCATATTGGGAGTTTGAGGGCAGTCAGTGGAGAGGGAGCTAGGAGAAAGAGAAGGGGAGGAGAGGAAAACACATGGAACTAGAAAGATTGAGTCAGGGGAGGAATAGACAAGAGGAGATAGATAGATAGATAGATAGATAGATAGATAGATAGAGAGAGATAGACCATAAAAGTGGGAGCTATTGTAGGTTTGAAGAGAAAACTGATCCTATACAAATGTCCACAGACCTGCAAGTCTGAACCCAACTAACAATTTTAGCCACAGAGGAAAAGGCTACTATAAATGCCCTTCCCTGATAATGAGATTGATGACTAAGTTATCCTCATTCATAGAGCCCTCATCTAGCAGCTGATGTAAACATAAGCAGACACCCACAGCTAAACACTTAGCTGAACTGGAATCCAGATGCAGAGAGGGAGGGCAAGCCCAGGCTACAGAAACCCATCGAGACATCTGACCTGAACAAGGAGGAGCTAATGGGCCCCCAAATTCATAGCTGGGAAACTAGCATTGGACCAACTCTAAACCCCTGAATATGGGTCTCAGTTAGAAGGTCTGGGCATTCTATGGGACCTCTGACAGTGGGATCAGGATGTATCCCTGGTGCACAAAAGGACTTTGGGAGCATATTCCCCATGGAGTTTTACTACATTAACCTAGAGGCCGGAGGGAGAGCCTAGTCCCTACACCAAATGACTTGACAGATTTTGTTGACCCCTCCTGGAAGGTAGCACTGTCCAAGCAGAGTGTGTGCAGGGGAATGGAATGGGAGGGTGGTCGGGGGGAATTGGAGGGTATTAGAGAGGGAAGGAGGGAAGGAGAGGGCACTGGGATGCATATGTAAAATAAGAAAAACCTAAAAATGTGGACTTTTGGAGCCTATCCCACATAGAGGGATACTCTCTTAGCCTAGACACATGGGGGAAGGCCTAGTCCCTGCTCCAAATAATATGACAGAATTTGAATACTCCACTTCGAATGCCTCCCCTTCCCTGGTGAGAAGAAAGGGGATGGGTTGGGGTTTTTATGAGGAACATGGGAGGATGGGAGGGTGATAGAACTGGGATTGACATGTAAATCAACCTTGTTTCAAATTTAAATAAAAGAAGGAAAAAAAGAAAAAAATCAAAAGATCTATATCCAGATACATTTTATGGAAGAATAAGATTGTGAATATCAATTTATTGACTATGAATTAAAAATAATACCATCAAGATGTCTGTTAACACTTTACTTTCTGGCTGCTGATGCTATGAGGAAACATTATAGAAGGCTGTCATGTTTAAATCAGAGTCTCCAAAGGTACATGAATAGCTGTGAATGTTCTTTATAAAGGCTCTGAATTTCAGATTACCTGGTGATCTGGGAGGAGTTGGGGAGCAGAAAGAATATGATCAAAACATATTCTATGAAAAATGTGTAAAATGTTTTGCATTTAAAATATTAAAATAAATAATAAAACCCTGAACAGCCAGTGGAGCATTGGGGAACATTCCCTAAGACTGAAACAGTGATAATGAGAGATGCAGAGATTTTTATTAGTCATTGACATAGCCAAAAAGGAGGTAGATGGAATCATGAATGATAGGCCTGCCACATGAGCAGGATATTTGAATTGTACAACTAGAGAGCTGTGTCAAGAGAAGATTCTCAAAGACCAGGTACCACTTATTACTATGAAAAAAAGAGTTTTTTTGGTGGTTTTAAAGAAGTCACCAAGAGAACATAGTTTATGAAACTATGTGCAGCAGTATAAGAAAACTTAAGTGATTTGTACATCATGACTGATTGAGACAGTCAAGAGAGAAACTATTCATTTTAGAGCTATGATGACTATGATTTCATGGATATGATTGTCAGTCAGTATTGCCATAATGTAAACTACCATAACTGTGAAGAAAAATCCTGTGAAAATAGCATAGTTACTGCTTTTTCTAGACAAATTGGACCTAAAAACTTTGGTGGTGATAGCTTTGGCAGCAATGACGATTTTTAGTTCATGCAGGAAATTTCATTGTGGCATCCACAATAGTTGTGATTATCCTGAAAGTAGAGATAGCTGCAGTGGATTTAGTAATAAGGTACACCAATTTGGAGATAGTCAGTGCTACAATGGTTCTGTTATTTACAGCATTTACAGCAATTAATTTTCAAATTTGGATTTATAAAGGAGGAAACTTTGGAAGCAGAACCTCTGGTCGATGGTAGTGAGGGCAAAATGAAGCTAAACAATGAGACCAAAACCCATGCACACAGCTTAAAAATACTGAGGACTATATTTGTGATTAGTTGTATAGCAGATTATTATACTCTTTTACTTCCTAATATTCATTTATTTTGATAATTTTTTATTTAAATTTGAAACAAGCTTGTTTTACATGTCAATCCCACTTCCTGTACACCCGTCTTCACCAGTCCCTGCCCCCATCAAACCATTTCTGTTCCCAAGGGAGGGTGAGGCCTTCCATGGTGAGTCTTCAAAGTCTGTGATATCATTTGGTGCAGTTCCCAGGCCCTCCCAGATTTGTCTAGGCTGAGAAAGTATCCCACTATGTGGGATGGGTTCCCAAAGTCCATTCGTATACTAGGGATAAATACTGATCCACTACCAGAGGCCCCATAGACTGCCTAGTCCTCCTAATTAACACCCATGTTCTGGGTCAGGTCTGGGTCAGTCCTATGCTTGTTTCCCAACTATCAGACTGGGGTCCATGAGCTCCCCTTGTTTAGATCAGCAGATTCTGATGGTTTTCTCCAGCCTGGTCTTGACCCTTTGCTCATCATTTCTCCCTCACTACAACTGGATTCTAAGAGTTCAAATCAGTGTTTAGCTGTGGGTGTCTGCTTTTGCTTCCGTCAGCTACTATATGAAGGCTTAGGATGGCATATAAGGTAGTCATCAGTCTCATTGTCAGGAAGGTCTCCCCACTATAGCTTAGATTGTTAGTTGGATTCATCCTTGTAGATCTGTGGACATTTCCTTATTGCCAGATTTCTCTAAAATCCTATAATGGCTCCCTCTACTATGGTTTGTCTTTTCTTGCTCTCCTCTATTCTTTCCCTGACTCAATTTTTCTGCTCCAGTATGCCTACCTTCCCCCGACGCCAGTACCTCCTAACTGCCTATTCCTTCCCCCATGCTCACAATTTGCTCAGGAGATCTTGTCCCTTTCCCCTTCTCCAGGGTACCATTCATGTCTTTCTTAGGGTCCTCCTTGTTTCCTAGCATTTCTCGTGTTGTGGATTGCTGGCTGGTAATCCTTTGCTCTGTGTGTAAAATCCATATAGGAACGAGTACATACCTCATTCAGCATGGTTTCTTCTAGTTCCATCCATTTGCCTGCAAATTTCAAAATTCCATTGTGTTTTTCTGCTGAATAGTACTCCATTGTGTAAATGTACCACATTTTCTCCATCTATTCTTCAGTTGAGGGGCACTTAAGTTACTTCCTGGTTCTGGATATTACAAATAATGATGATATGAATATAGTTGAACACAAGTTTTTGTTACTTTTCATTATTTGAAAAAGATGAAGCATCCCAATAAAGTGATTTTGTGAAGACTTTTTTCATCCATTGTCTTAATTTTTAAATGTATAAATATCTATTTCTAAAAATATTATTTTATTGGGAATATTAATTCAGTAATGACCATGTTTATATACTGTAATACACCCAAAAGTAAGGCAAAAAATTGAACTAATGTCAAATCAGGCAATCCATAAATAGAGTTATTGGTAAAAGAGAAAATAAAAAGGAATGCAGTTGAGTTTTCACAATGGGAAGCACTTTGGGCATAAGCTATTCATTTCATCTAAATTATCTAAAGTGGTTATCCTTTGAGAGAACAATGATTAGAAGAAAACACGTGGAAATTATGAAATGAAATTTCAAATTAAACTGTATTAGAGGGACTTTTAGTGATGGTTGTTGGCTGGTTGGTTGGTTGATTTTGTGATGTGGGGATTCATATAGCCTAATCTGACCATGAATTCACCTTGTAACTAGAACTAACCCTGAGCTACTACTAATCTTCCTACTTGGTTCAACTGGTAATATTTAAAATATTCACTATACTTCAGGCTTGATTGTCAGATCTTGAATTTGTTGTTAGTCATATGTACATATTCTATTTTCAGTTTTCTTAAATAGGTTCATTTATGTGTAAAGTATATATTCATGGAGATCTGTCTATAAAACAGAGTAATATTTCTTCCTCTGAAAAATTTAATACTACATATATCCTAACAATCAAAGTCTAATCACCAAAACTTTGGGTATCATACAACAGATAAACACTTCTGTGGAAACAATTAGACATTGGACCATACACAAAATAGGGTTAGGATTAAATATGAATACCTTATTTTCTATAATCATCTGATTCCTGAGAAGTGGCATAACTATTCACTGATTATTTCCAATATAACTTAGGAATTAATTGGTAGTCTCCTGTTTCTTTTAAATTTATAATTAAAGAATTTTGTTTCATAGTTAATTTATTGTTATATGTTGGTTAAGTATTAGAGTCTCAAGGCAAATAAATACTTTGAGCTACTTCTCATTTAGTTATGTGCCTACTACATAAAATGTTTTTATCTTTGTGGAAAATTATTCATATAAATCATCAGGTTGTTTTTTAGTCAAATTATTTGTAAAATGGATGGATGTTCATCAGTTATTTTATCTGGAGTTACATTCTCCCTTTGACACTGTCAAATGTCAATACTAGTTCTTTTGGTACACATAATAATGAACAAATTAATAACTGTTGATCCTTTATTAGCTAAGACATTGTTTATTATTAAGTTTAGATAACAATGTATATCATCAGTCTCCCAATTGAAGGAACTGACCACTTAGGAACTGGTTTTCTTGGCCTAGATTTGCTGAGTTCTATAATTTAACCTTTATTTTGCTCATATGTTTCTGTTGCAAGTTTATACACTTCAGTTGCACATACAGTTGTGTCATTAATGTCTAATTGGACAATCTGAGAACTCATCTCCCAAAAAAAGAAGTATAAAATGACAAACTCTGGTAAAACTCAACTATTGTTTTGGAGAAACAATGACACCAAATGATCAATAAATCATGGAGATCAGGAAATCTGTAGTTGTGATTGACTGCATGGACCAACTAGAATGGCCTCTTTGTTAGATCAGGTGTACACTATCTACATTAAGCCATCAAGTCATAGAGTATTTTATAGTTTATATGTTTTTACATTACATGTTTGCATCTGTCTTTGTCTTAAGAAATCAGTGAGGTAGATATTGGGGTGAGCTACGTCATAGCCTTTGTTCTGGGCCTGCATGGTAGCTTGGTTTGTCAGTCTGTCATAGTCAATACCAGGGTGAGCTCTCTAGCATTGTACCAGCTCAGCAAGGAAGCAATCAACAAGGAGCAGGCCAGTCCTCCTTCTCTCACATCCACAGTGCCAGATGACACACACCCACATCACCAGTGCCAGATCATCCACACCCACATCACCAGGACCATCTCTACTGTTTTTCGAAGGAGAGATGTAGGGCCTGCTTTCCTAAGTTCTGCAGTTGGTGGGAGGCAAATCTAACTCACCCACTGTCCTGACAGCAAGGCTTTCTTGCCTGCCTGTGGCAGATGGCAAGGGATGTGGTGATCAGCATCTTTCCTTTATCCATGCCTTCATATAGCATATGGGGAGGACAGGTTCAGTTTTCCTGCTCTCATGCCCTCAGACCCCACACATCTGCATGCTGTTAACAGGGCCAACTCTACTGTGCTGCCTGGCTGACTGGTACAGGAGCCAGTGAGAGGTGGGACCAACTCTCATATCTGCCACAGGTGGTGATATGGCAGATAAGGGGTGGTGCCAGACATCCCATGCACATTTGTAGGGCCAGAATATCCCTACCCCAGTTGACAGGGTCAGCTCTACTGTACTCCTCAGTCAAAGCTCTGGGCCATTCTTCTGAGTTCTGTAGCATGTGAGGGTCAGAATCAGCTCTCCCATTCTTGCAACTCCTAGAGCATCTTTCTTGCCTCCAGTAGGTGGCAAGGTGTGTGGAGCTGAGTGGGACAACATTTCCTTATCCATGGTAGTGTGTAAAAGACACATAGTAGTGCTAAATCTCCCACTCTCATGCCTTCAAGATAGGCTCAACAGCACCTCTGCTAACAAGGTCAGCTCTAATGTGATTACCAGGCAAGGCACACAATCCTCTGTCCTGAGTGCTAGAGTTGGTGAGGGACAGGGCCAATTTTGTGTAGTCCTAGCCTTATTGACTTTGATTGTAAGTAGGGACCCAGGAGCATGTGAAAGTGCCAGACCTGCAGGTTCAAAGCTGCAGGATCCATATGACACAACAGGATATCCAAGAGGAATCTTAGTGAGGGCCCAGTTTCAATAGTGTGGCAGAAGCCAGATGCCTGGAACCATACCAATGACTCATCATAATGAACACTTGCAAGTAAAGATGTATGAACTAAAGAATACAGTATAACTCAGTGGGTCACATTACATCTTCCATGTCCAGATTTTTGTTTGTTTGCTTCTGATTTTATTTGATTGTTTTTCCTATATTTCATTATTGAGGCAATGTTTTAAGGGAAGGAGGATAACACAGATGGTTGGGGAGGTGATGGGGAAATGGAATGCATGATGTGAAATCTACAAATAATCAATAAAATGTTTAAAAAGGAAAAGAAATCAATGAAGGCAAAGATTTATCTGTGGTTTCATATATATAAACCAAAATATTTCTCAGGAGAAACCATAAGTAAATTATTAAAGCAGATGGTAGTTTAGAATTTCCTATGTAGTATTTCCACTTCAGTAATGTCAGTGAAACGTAAATAGCTTATATAAGAACATAGTTGTAGGCATTTGGTCTGTGGACCTGAAACAGCAGCCACAAACCTTATGGTGTGGCTTCCGATGGATAGAAGCTGAAAGAGAGGAACTTGAAGCATGGCTTTTCTTGGCACATTCTTTTTGTTGTGTTTGCAAATCCAGTGTGAAGAGCAGGAACACACACCATTGGGTCTTTGTATTTTTCTGTATAATTGACCCCAATAAACACCCATTTATCATTTATATTGGATCTAGTGATGCTATAAAATCCTTGCCTTTATATACACACTTGTTTGGGAGTTTAGTCTCTTTTGTATTTCATAGACAATACTTATAGTATGTCAAATACTTTCTTTAACTAGTTGGTCCACTCATATCAATTCCCTGGAATAAAATAAATTTCCATGTGTGTAGAAATTTTTACTCACTCACTGACTTTTATGCCTGTAATCAGAATTCATATTTTAAAAAATATATTCAAGTATAATATCAGAACTGAGGGTATCATGCATTTCTCATTAAAAACATGGCTCTAGACATTTGAAATTACACATCAAACCTACATGGAATATAAGAACCATGTAGTGAATACTAAGTTAATTAACTTTAGCTTAATATGTCAAAAAGAAGCTCTCGCTCTCAAAAAAAAAAAAAACGATGTGCTTTTTGCCTTGAGACTCATGAAGAGACATTCCTCTATTTTCACTTTTATAAACCTAAGTACATAATTTTATATAAATTACAAAGCTTTAAATAGACTTCATTCACTGAATGTGGAATTAACCAGAGTCCTAAGCATTACACTTAAAAATAACATAGAATTTAACATATAAGTCAATAATGCATAATGAATGGAAAAATCTAAGGGATGAATGTAAATAGTATGAAATATTATGAAGTTACCTGATGACAATAATATTGACAAAGTGGATAATAGGTAGAGAATCAAAATATATATTGCATGGTAAATGAAATAAAAGTTAATACTTATATGATTCCAAAGAATTTTTTTTATTTTTGCCTCACAGTTCATTTCTGCCAACAATATTGCTTCATAGGCCAGTGGCAGACTATTCATCTTATGTAAGTTAGCAAGCAAACAGAAAGAGGAAAAACTGTGGTCTCAATATTCCATTTAAAGACACAGGTCTAATGCTATGTTTCTTTTCATTGCCTGTGCCTTTTAAGGGTTCCTATTCTTTCTAGTAATTACACCATGGACTCATGAGCAAGTCTTGTAATTCCTAGGATTTAGAGGTTTTAAAGTTTAAACTACAGTAGGTGGGAAGGAGTGAAACATTCAGAGAGTTAAACAAAGGATAGAAAGAGTTTACTAAAAGAAATTATAGTTGACTGCTTCAACACACTTCAGGAACCTTTAAATAATAAATAAAACTTATATTTATATAATTTCTTGATTACAAAAAATGCAAACCTTAGAAATTTTCTTAATTACATTTCTAACTTAAAGTATCATTCTACCTTACTTCAGTAAAGTGTATCTTTTATAGCATGTTAGTCCTGTTATGTCTGACAATGCCTGAGAAATACATGCTCTATCTATTGTTGCTATTATTTATAATCTTTCCCAGACAATTGCTCTTTGATTCTCTTTTTCATATGTCTTTGTGTTTTCTACTGTCACTTAAATGCAGCTGGAGAAAATACATCTTCTGTAGTGCTATAAATCTTTATTATCTCTATACTGTAGAAGCATAACAAATTATAGCTGAGAACTAGCATGACAACTTGGATAAGTGTGTAGACACTAATATTAGACATTATTAAATTCAATTCTAGCTAACTCACTTAGTAGCTGTGAGATTTTGGGGACCCTACCTAAATTCCTTGTGCTTCTGTTTCCTCATTATACAAAATGGAGACAATTTTAATTCATATTTCATGAACTCCTACTTAGGATTAAATAGTCTGATCTCAGTATCAGAGATTTCTTAGCACTTAGTAATTGCTGGTTAATTGATATCAGTATAGAGGCATTGAAAAAAAATGTATAGGAACTGTAATAATGAGGAAAACACAGAGTTTTATAGTTTACTTGACGTTTATTTCTAGCAACTACACAGTAGGTTACTTCAGTCTCCCATCCTGATTCTTTTCCACTTGCAAGGAAAGTTTATGACTCACTAATATTCTCTTTCCGGACTTCCTACCTCCAGTCTCTATTACCATCTTCTTGCCAAACCATGGAGGTGTTGTCTAGCTTCTGTAATCATTTTAAATTTTACCAAGGTAAAACAACCAACCAGATGACAGAAGAGAAACTTCTCACAGGAAAATATAGTTTGGTGATCTTCAGCTTACCTGTTCTAGGAGAGGATTTTGGCTTTTTATTACCATAAATAGAAGCTCAACGAAATGTTTAGTGCAAAATAAGAAATGACATTTTAAAAATATACTCTCATAGAATTCTCTCATAGAATACATAACTACCACATTTCTCCCTCCACTCCTCCCAACACACCCCTACCACCACTATACTTCTTATCCATTTTCTATTGCACATACATTTTTCTTCAGGAAATAGCAGGTTTCCAAGAGGCAATAATAAAATGCAACAAACAAGTTATAATAAGATAAGGCAAATCCCTTCTATTGAGACTGGACACCACAACCCAATAGGAAGAGTCTAAACAGTAGGCATAAAACAGAGAAATGCCCAATTCACTGTTCAGTGTTCCACAAAAAAAAATCAAGCTAATATCTATAACATATATGCAGAAGACGTGCTGCAGAAACTTGCGGGCTCAGTGTTTGCCACTTCAGCCTCTCTGAGCCCATATGAGCCATGCTTAATTGATTGTCATGCCTGATGTCCTGGTCTGTCATCTGCTCTGACTCTTACAATCTTTTTTCCTGCTTCTCATGGTGTTTTCCTGATCTCTTAAGGGAGGGACTGAATCAAGACCTCCAATTTCAAATCTCCCCATAATTTCTGACAATGGGTATATCTCTATATGCTCCCATTTGCTTTCAGAGGAAGTCTCTCTGATTACTACTGGACTTCCTAAGTCCCCCACAACAGCTATTATCAAGGGGACTAAATGAATTTTAAAATAGAATAGGCTTCCACTCTGAAATAGATGGAGATGTTTATACTGTAGCACCAGGTCCTACTGCTCTAGAGATAGATATCATCTCCAATAAAAATTTAATTTTTAATATCACATTGTATTTAATTGGCTTTGACCCCAAATATTAATAAATTGAATAAATTAAAATCATAACCTCCATTTGTGCAAATTGTTTTACTTAAACTGTTTCATGGTTTCTGAAATGCTATTAAAAGTTTTATGTGCATGTATAGACAGTTAAATACAGGATCAAAGGGTAAACAAATATTGTAAATGAAGCCCTTATTTCATTGTCTAGTATATCACATAAATTCTAGTAAGTTTCAATTAATTCTAACTAACAGAAATAGGTCCCAGAAAAGAAGAGAAGGAGATTTGATAGTTCTTTCCCACTCATGTTCTTTGTTCTAACATTCCTGTGGATGCATAATGAGTTCATCATGTATTTTATGTACTCAAATTCACCTAGAGTGGCAGAAGAAATTCAAGGTGACTGTAAAACTTGTTCTTTTTATATTGTTGTTTCTTTAAAGAAAGAAAAAAATTGCAATGATTGCCTATTTAAAGGGCCTACTCAGACTAAGCTACTCAAATTGCCTCATTTTCTTATTTCAAATTATTGAATACACTTACTATCTTATTTTCCCCATATTCTTATTAAGTTGCTTCGTAGTATAATATGTTAGGATTGCTTTTGGCTGTTATGAATCTTTTTGTTGTAAAAAGTAAGTTTAGGAAGTTATAAAATGATGATAATACATTCAAAATAATTTTGTAGATTTCAGATAACCTTGATTTCTCTGGGTATATTCTCAAACCGTTCATGCATTGTTTCTTTAGTTGAGTAACGATTAGATATATTTACTTTTCTTAATAGGAATGATAAATAACTAATAAATTTATCTGTTACTTGAAAGGTGTCTCTCGTATGATAGTTTGGTATTTCATATACATAGCTCCTCGTACCATTCTTTTCATTTTAACACTAATATTTTGTGATTCTACATTTAATGGTTCTTATCACTGAAATATTCGAACATGTCTCTCTTCTTGTTGAATTACATCTTGTTGTTTATTATAATCAGGTTCACACTTGTTTTATAAAACTGTTACCTTAATAAAAACTTGAAGGAAAATGAGTACTTCAATCATTTCATGACATGTCTGCATTGCCATTTTAAACACTTCAATGTTATTCTTTATCTCTTTAAGAGATGTTAGAATTATATTTTGTAAATAATTAAATAAAATAGGTGACTAAGGTTTTGATCACTATAAATCTGGATCATGATATGGACATTTGTGGCAATGAAATACATGTTTAAATTTGGTATAAATTTTATCAAAATTTAAGAATTGGAAGTGATTTTTAACATTTTATGTTATATGATTTATCTGAATCAGATAACAAAGAGTAATTTAGCTGAACAATATCAGATTATCTCATGAAGATGTAAAGGAAAAGAATGTTATATGACTAGACAAAGATTAGCAGATTTAAATAACACTGATGATAGACTGTTCCTCATGATTAGCTTTGGCCCACTTCAAAATTTAAAATACCATAGGAAATCAGTGGGTTTTTTGAGAAATAGAGACCCAAAAAGGGAAAGCAATTTTTTTTTTTTGTTCATAAAAAGAAGACAATCTTAGTTCTAACTCAGGTTCTTGGTAGAGCCAGAACAATCTGACAATAAAAAGATTAGACTATTACATACTATTATCCCTCTCAACACATCATGTGGTTAAGACAACACTCACGAATTGCCAAATAAAAGAGGTTCTATAAAGAGCTAATTGGAATCTCATAAAAATGTTAGATTTAAGAATATTCAAGGAAGCTGTAGTCTCATATGGCTTCCATTCACCAGTTGTAAAGCAGATGTTAAACATGTGGTTAGTTTGTAATAGTTATCCCTATAAATTGAATACATTTGATTAAACATGTTCTAGAGCCTGGATCAAAATTACAATGTACTTCCTGGTTCAGAGAAGAGGCTAAGATTATTCAACAACAGGCTAAAGCAAGAGGTATAGACATCTTCCAAGATCAAATTCTTGGATAAATAGATTATGCTACTTTTAAAAAGCAATGTCGATAGTATGATCAGCTTTTGTGTTTATGCCAGGGAACAGCTTTGAATATCTGGGAAATTATTGGAGAAACAGGAAAGAAAATTGAAACATTTACAAAAGTTGTACATGGCCCAAGGATTCAGTACAAAGACTGTCATCAGCAGTAAATAGATTGATATCAGAAAATGTAGCTATAAAAGTAATAATTGAAATCAAAGTTTTGAAAAGGCTAATATTCAATGCAAATGGATAATTAGGCCCTTAAAAGAAAGATCAACTTCTTTGTATGAATTGGTCAGAGATATAATTAATATTGAAACTTGTGGACATGATGTTGATACGTGGATAGAAGAGGTAATTTCAAGAGATTTTAAAAAAATTCAAAATGTCAAATGTTTTAATTGAGGCAGACAAAGTCATGTGAAAAGAGATTGTAAGCAGTCTTTTTAATAACTATATTACAAACAGAATGCCCCATCCTTCTGGATTATATAAAAGGTATGGCAAGGCAGGCATTGGACAAAGGAATGTAAATTGACAATTGATTATCAAGTTAATCCTTGGCAGTTGGGAAATGTCTTGAGTGCCCTCTTAGAGGCCCCTTTGCAAAACACTATACCATATTCAGTTCACTTCTTTTCTATCTCTGTGGAAGACATTTCCCAGTGCAAGTAAGAAATTGTACTGTTATGGATGATAGAAGAGACAAAAAAGAGAGAACACAAAGTCAGAAAAAAAACCACAAAGGGAGTATATTGTCAAACTTCTGTAAATGATCAGAGACCAAAATTCAAAGTAGGAATAAATTATGTTATCATTGAAGGGCTGGTACACACTGGTGTATACTTAAGTATCACAAGAGTCTTGGCATTGACATTAGTCTCTTCAGGAGGGAAAAGTTCAACTTTTAGGGTCTAGAATTTTTTCTCAGATAAAATAGAGCATAACATGTTTCAAATGTATAGGGCCAGAAAGAGAGAGAGGAATATTAAAGATATATATTGCTTATATTGAAATGATCTTGTGGAAAATGATTTATTATAGCAATGGAAAACTCAGATAAACATTACCCCAATCTTAGAAACAAAACAGATATTAACTGGTTCTGGAAATTTTATATTGCGGGATTTGTCTTATTTCCCATATATATGCAAAATGTATGATTTCTTTTCTACTTGCTTGTCCCTCTTCCCATTGGCTATCCTAATTTACAGTTTTCCAGCCATGTTTGGGTTTGGTTCTTTCAAAATCAAATTAAATGGTCCTTGATAGATGTCTATTTTTCTGTGTTTTGGTATTTATTTATTTTTAATTAATGAGACTAAGAACGCACAAAGGGGAAACAGTAATAGTACAAGAAACTAGCAGGGTGGCATCATAATTTGTTCTAACTGCAAACTTTGAACTAGAAAAGAAGTCAGGAAAACCTTATCTGAATATCCTTATGACTGATGATTAAATCAGAATTTTTTTTGACAAAATAACTGTTATAAGTACTCCTCCAAAGAGATAATGGCCACTAGACTGATAGCTGGGAAGCCAGCATGGGACTGACTCAGGCCCCCCTGAATATGGGTCTCAGCCAGAAGGACTGAGTAGTCTAAGAGACCTCAGACAGTAGAGCCAGGATGTATCCCTGGTGCACAAAAGGACTTTGCGAACATACCCCCCTTGGAGGGATAACTGCCTTAATCTAGAGACAGGAGAGAAGCCCTAGTCCCTACTTCACAGGACCTGTCAGATCTACATGACCCCCAACTGGTTGGCATTCCCCTACATATGGAATTGGGGTGGGGGGATGGGAGGTTAGGGTGTTTAGAGTGCATGTGAGAGGGCAGAGAGGGTAAAAGGGAGGGAAGGAGGGAGAGAATGAAGGAGGGAGGGAGGGAGAGGGAACTGGGATCGACATGTAAAATAATAAATTAAATTAAAAAAAAATGCTTTGACTCCAAAATTTAAGTTGAAGGACAAGTTACTGGGGAAAAGAATTTCTATTTTTGTTTCCACAAAAATTGAAAAGATGTGGATTCCTTCCAGACTAATGTGGTTTGATCACGCCAGACCTCCTGAAACATAGTACAAGGTGATCCTACATTCAAAACAGCTGGACAAAACAGCTGGACAAAACAGCCCTGCAGACTACAGCCAGGATATCTGAATCTTCTTCGAATCCCCCATGACAGCGCCCCTTACCAGCAGGAAGTAGTTTGGAAAGAACGACGCCCAAATTCCCAAATATTGTGTATAAATGTTTGTTTTCATTTAATTGGACTTTGTTATATAAAATTAAATAAAATAATAAAAAAAGAAAAAGAAAACAAACAAAACAAATAAACAAAACAAACAAACAAACAAAAAGTTCTTCTCCAAATGAAATTTCAGGGAGAAAGGAAGCTTCATGTTAGATCTGTATTGATATAGTATCTAAAGAAGGCCTATAGAACTATGCATACTCTTGAGCTAACATGCTAATTTCCTGCCTCTACAATCTTGGCAGAAGCCAAGGAATTATTCATTTCTTTCTCATTCTTCCCCACATACGAAAAATAAGTTTTGTCTAGTTAATATGTCTGTTTAAAACAAACTTGAAGCTTGTGCTCCCATATCTCCTCTTCCATTATTGTCAAATGCTTTTTGATACATTGATAGAGAACAAAATTCAATCTTCAAAACAGTCAATATGTCTATTCTCTGACTCGTGAACATGGTTTATGTGTAAATGGCCAGTTGTCTTGACACCGTTTCTAGAAAATAATAAAGATTTTTGCAACAGAACTGTTTTAGGACACATACGAAAAATCTAATGATCAAAAGCACTAGATTTATGTTGTGATCCTTAAGTATTGATTATCATAATGTGGGTATGTATTTTAAATTGGGAAATTTGAGTCACTCTAATATTTTCTCTCTGAATCTGCACTTTGTGAGTTGACATAAATTTTAGGCTCAGTTTGTTCGATTTCTAAAAAAAAAAAAGAAAAATCTGAGCTCTTGGCTATTGACCAGGATTTTGAAATGTTTCTTGAGTAATTCAGAATGTTTGAATTTAAGAGTATTCTATCTTCCAACAGGTAATCAACAAATAACTTTAGATTCATTTTGATACTTTCATATCTCCTTCAGAAATTTATGTAGTCGATTTCTGTGTATAAGACATCAACTTCTTTCACTAAATTTATTCCTGTTTTTATACAATAGAATATTAGAAATTATATTATATATATACATATATTGCCATTGTTGTAGCTTCCTTGTCAGTGTCAGCATTTTACCCCACAATATCCTTAATTTTATTGAAGTCTCATTTCCTGTTTACTCAGATAATAATATTTTCTTTCTCGGGTTTTTGATGGGGCTTAAGAGTAAATAGTCATAGTTAACATCCTCTCATATCTTATCTAAGAGCATATCAGGTACTGAATTCAGATTCTTTGGAATAGGATGGCTATTGGAGTAACATCTGTAATTTACCATTCATCTATGTGTTTCTTACTTGACATTGTCTTGTTTCTTGTAGTTCCATTTTTATAGTTTTGTTTATGTTAATACCCTTCCTCCTGGGAAATACTTGAAAATTGTTTTTATTAAATATGTTTTTTTTTTAAATTGGGTTTGTAACCTTATTGAGACAAAAGGGGAAATGTAGTGAGTATTCACTCTGCCAGGACCTTGTGTTTTCTGGCTCAAAAGAAGTGATATTTCTTGTCTGCTGACATGATCTCTTATAGGGAAGAAGGGAGGAGAGCACTCTCTCATGGGTAGTAAAGACTGGGTCTAGGTGACTTGAAAGAGCATGTGATTGTTCCCCAGCTTCCCAACGACTCTGCAACTATAATTACCATATCCTGCATACATGAGTCTTTCCTCCTTTCAGATATTAATATTTAAACAGATGCATGTGGATTTCTATTACAGAACAATATTCACGCCAATATTTATTATGGTTTGTTTTGAAAGAGGTGTATATTAACTTATGCAAAACAATGCTTATATAGATAAAATGGTTGAATTGAATAAGAACAAAATTTTATTAGGCAAACTGTAAAAAGAATTCATTTCTTTAACGTTGATATTCTAAGAATGCCAAAGGATTATTAAAGCTTTACTCTATGTTGAATATTAACATCTGTCAAATAAAATGAAACTGGAGTTATTTGTAAAACTTCTGGGAAAGATTTGAAGTACTACATGTTTTACTTCAAATCCTTAATGCTGTTTAAAATTCAAATGTAGTATAATTTATTCTGTTGTGTGAAAGTGAGAAAATTTATACAAAAGGGCAAAAATGGAACAACCCATTTGAAAAGGAACCAGGAAGATTCATTTCCAATATGAATGCCTTTTAAAAGAGAAGACAGTACTTCAAATGATTTATTTTACTTCTAACAATAACAGAAATCACTTAATTTTATTCATTTCAAATATTCACTTCAAATGGTTTCAGTCCCTGCGGCAATAATTTTTAAATACATCACTTTCTATTCTGAAAATAATAACAAGATCTTTCACTGCCTTTAGAATTTCTAAAAAGCTAGAGATAAAACAAGGAAGTTAATGTCACACAAATATTCTAAACAATCTATTTGATAAGATACTTGTTATTTGTTACATATAATACAAAAATACTGAAAGTATCATTTCTGATCCTAACAGTACAGTGTAAATTGTCTACTCTGTATTTGCTTTATATGCATTTACAAGCATATATTTTCAATTTTGAGTGGCTCAACAGAAGTCATACACCATGTCATTGACACAACTTTTCAATTCTAGTGTGTGTTATTTCAATGCTTGTGCTCTTGTCTAAAAGAAATATAAGACATATAAGCTGATGGTCAAGATTACCTAAATCAGAACTGTAACATGGGTTTTTCCCAATGTTCTGTATTGTTATACATGTGTGTGTCTGATTAATAGCTCATAGTTCATTCTTAATGAAGTATATATGAACACACAATGTGCTTTATAAAAATAAAGAATAATAAATACTTTACAAAGGAAGAGAAAAACTTCTCGCTGGTGGTATGTGAATGTTATATCATTGAAGACTAGGACATTTGACAATTTCTGCAACACTTGTCAGCTTTGCGCTAGCTAAGGTCAAATAATCTCTTAATACAGTCAAAGGAGATATAAGTATTTCTATCATATATCCCTTTTATTGGGTGAGTTGAAATATTAACAAACATGAATTCCATATTCATATCGCAATAATAATATATGAAAATGTTACTATATGGTTTAGAAAGATTAAAAATTTTGTGAAAAAGCATTATATTATTTGCCTGTTTCACAGAGCAACAGACTCCAGGGGGATAATTTAACAATCATTTAACCCAAGCTTTTAGAGTAGTTTCTGGTGTGCTTAACCTTTCCCCCTTTAATTTGCTAGAGAATGTATATACCTTGTTGTCATGTCAGTGGACTGTGAATTTATTAAAAGATCTTCAAAAACCTCAACATCAATCCAGCCACATTGAACGTCTTAGAAGAGAAAGTAGGAGGTACCCTTGAACAAATTGGTATAGGAGACCGCTTCTTGAATATAACTTCAGGGGCACAGACACTGAAAGATACAATTAATAAATGGGACCTCTTCAAACTTAGAAGCTTCTGTAAGGCAAAGGACACAGTCGACAAGACCAAACGACAGCCCACAGACTGGGAAAAGATTTTCACCAATCCTATATCCGACAAAGGGCTGATCTCCAAAATATACAAAGAACTCAAGAAACTAGTCAACAAAACACCAAATAACCCTATTAAAAATGGGGTACAGAACTGAAGAAAGAATTCTCAATGGAGGAAATCAAAAAGGCTGAAATGATATTGGCCAGGTGCTAGTTTCTAATCGGCTAGCTCTGTCTTAATTATTAACCCATTTCTATGTATTTCCACGTGGTCTTTCCGAGAGCAGAGGAATGGCGGTTCTGTTCTTTCCTGGCTCTCCATCCTGACTCCTCCTTATTACTTCCTCTTTCCTCCTTGTCTCCTCGTCCCTGCTATCTTCCTTTCCTATTGGCCAACAGTGCTTTATTATTAACCAGTATGAGAAACATATATACATAATGGTATCTCCCATCAGACATGTGATACATTGCTTGAAAGGGAGCCAATTTGAAAGCTCTTGAGAAAATTCAGTCCACATGCAAACACATAAAATTGAGATTGGAAGATGTGGAGAGAATGTGCTGTTATATTATAAATAAGAATGTCTAAAGATATGTTAGGAGTTCCAGTATTAAAGAGTAAGAAAAAAGGGATAGCCAAATTGCATGATGGAACAAGAAAGAAATTACATTTCTTTGACATTTGTTTTTATTATGCCCTTAATATATTCTTTGATGCCTTTCCGCATTTCTGAAAAGGAATCATTTTATCACAGTGTTCCATAAACATGCTCATGCACATCTAGAAATAATATTATATAAGTCAAGTACTACTTAACCCAGTCAAGATGACATATAAACTATACCATTATAGGTATGCACAAGAATTGCCAGCAACACAAAGAACAAGGAGAAAGACAGAAAAAAACCAATAGGAGCCAGAATTTTTAATTCTGTCTTATAAAATTACAAGTAGAAAATCTATGTGTTTTCAACCTACCACTTTTTTATTATAACACTTTATTATGATAACCCTGTGAGATGAATATATTTATATTTGACAAAACTAAAAAGGACCATGGAAATTTTAAAATAGCTCCTGATGAGTTTATGATAGACATGCTAAAGAGTAGATACTATGGTTATCAAAACTAATGGTGGAATTTAATTCATATTAGGAAGATAGAAATTTAATTATCTGTGGTATTTAAAGTTGGGCCTTTGTGAGGCAGTTAAGATAGAATGAACCTATAAGATAGTGGTATTAATCAAATAACATAATACATATGAGCTAGGATTTTTGTCTCACTATATGATGCACTTTAATACCTTGGTTCTTAACACAAAGGAGGGCCTAGGCTCTGCTTTAAATGATGTGACAGACTGTGAAGATCCCCCATGGAAGGCCTCACCCTCCCTGGGGTGCAGGAAAGGGGTGATGCTTGGTGGGGGGGGCAGGGGAGGTGGAGAGGGACAGGAACTTGGATTGGCATGTAAAATAAGCTTGATTCTAAATTAAATTTAAAAAGAGAGAAAAAGAAAAAAAATACCTTGATACTTAGCAGAGAAATCTACCAAAACTTCTGCCATGTTTCTCCCTAGACTTACAATTTCTACCTCACAAACATTATGTAAAATATACTTTCTTGGGAATTTCACTATAGTAATCAAAAATGGGCATATACATAGTAACTGTGTAAGGACAGAGTGTTTATATTATATGGCAAAAGAGTGAAAACTGAACATATAAGTCTATGGGAAAGGAAAGGGCAGGTAGAGAAATACTACTTTACTGATTTTTCCAGGTGGATATTACTTAAATGCTATCAAATAAGTCTCACATGTCAAGAACCAAATGACATGATAAAATTGCCTTTATGTAAATAACATAGAATATATATATATGTATATATATATACATATATATATGTGTGTGTGTGTATGTATGTGTGTGTGTGTTTGAATAAAAATTGAATAAAGAAAATAATGAAAAGAATCACAGAACACAAAGAAAAAAATATACACATAACTTAGCAATGAATTGTAATTCGACATAGCAGCTCATACCTATAATACTAGTACTTATATGCTGAGGTAAGAGTAGTAAAATCAGTTCCAGAAAAGAAAATGGTTCTTATAGAAAAGGTAAAAATACATTGTACCTGAATCCACAAAGTAATAGAAAAGCTAAAAATAAAGAGTTTGTGAAGGTATACAAGATGGTAAATAATGTTTGTCCAAAATATAATTCCATAGCAAATATACTCCAGGAGAAAATACATTAAATAAAGCAACTATGGTTTCATAGTATAAACTGTAGGAAATCCTAGGAAAATTATTAGCAAACTTAATACAGGAAGCTTTAATATCTGCAACAGTGCATACAAAGCAATATTAGATTCACTGTTGTTTCTATATTCCTTCTTTTTTTCTGGTCACAGATTCACATGAGGTAAAAGCACTATGTTTCAGGCTGTAGGTTGGTTTGACAGCTCTAGGCAGGACCAGGTAGATTAGATAATATGCAGAACCCACTGCAAAAGGATAATGTAAGGCCAGCTATTGACATATCAAAGAGAAAAAAGTGGGGTACAAGATATGAAATATATTTCATTAGAGAACTTTGTGCTTTAGATATACTCTACTTATAAAAGGCAATATGATTAATGTTGACCAATTAGTAATATCACAATTTGGCAAACTGAACATAATACTTAGGTATTATAATGACATGTATTACTATATATATATATATATATATATATATATAATGAGTTTGATATATTTTATTAAATATAAAATAAAATTGACTAGGATACATATTTATTTATTATGATATAAATACTTCTGAAAATTTCATTTTCATCTCTCTAAATTTTAGCAGTGTTAATTTTTTGACAGCAAATACATTTTTATTTTATATTTAAAATATATTTGAGTTAATATAACTCTTATGCTGTTAAGAATAATTTGTAGGCTGTGATAAAGATTAGAATAATTTTCTATCTCAAATGTTTTAACACAAATTTTTATTGTATACAACAAATGATTTTTGCAAAATATTAATTTGAAGACAATTACCTCTAGAACCAGTTTTATATGAGTCTGAATTTAACCTCTAATGTAAATTCATACAATCATGTAGTTGGACATTTCTCTCCTGCCAGTCATTTGCAAGTAATCACTCAAAGCAGAATATTAATTATAAATTATCGACCAATAGCCCATGCTTGTTACTCGCTAACTCTCACATTTAAATTGGCCCATATTTTTAAAAAAATTCTTTTATTAATTTATTTTTCACATTCCAACCTCAGTTCCCCCTCCCTCCTCTCCCTGCTCCCCACACTTCCTATTTGCTCACTATAAAAGGTCTCCCTTAAGAAGCCTACAAAGTCAGTTTTTTGTTGACAAATGAGAGTAATATGTATTTATATTATAAGGAAGTATATTCCACAACACAATAAAATTAAAATGTTTCCTTCATATTTTCTCTAGATTCTAGAGTTTGGGAAAAATTCAAAGTGGCTTCATGATTTTTTATATTATTCAGTCTCTCTCTTTATGCATTCCCTTGTGGTATGTTTAATTACAGTGAAAAGACAAATTGCCATTATTTTTCTCAGTAACAGTCAGTTCTTTATAAGTTATGTATAAAGGAATACTTCTGTTTACTACAATGATCTTTACATTTTTTTTTTTTAAATTTCGAACCTCTGAATATTTGCTTTGTAAATTCATTCTAGGATTAAAAGCCTGGTATTATAATCTGATGACTTCTGATCAATTTCTGATATACTACGGCAATGTTTATGTGCAACCAGTTGGCTTCTACCATTTGAATGATATCTCTGAATCTGAATCCTTGGGTGGACAAACAGCTGGATTAATAGTATTATCCATTAGCAGATTCTCTTTTGCCCAACTCTAATAACACTGATTTTGCAGCCATTGCCAACACTAATCTAGGTAAGATCTTCCTGGTTATTCCCTTGAAAAGTTGTACTCATGTCCAGGACAAGTTTCATGTATTCAAAGAAGATTATAATTTGAGGAATGAGCACATTGCTCACCATTGGATCTCCTCTGGAATGCACTCATAAAATACACATTTACAGTTAAAATTAATCTTCAAAATAATGTCAATAGGAATTTGGAATCTCATGAAGACCATGTTGGTCCTGGACCAATGTGCATGCATATCTGTCCCATTAATTCTTTATTTTGGAGTTTGTACATAAAGAAAACTGTCGCTTAGATAATATGCTTCTCCTAGAAAGAGAATAGTACAAGAGAACAAGCCAAATGATATATGCATATTTAAAGATTTTACTCACAGGACCAAAAGCCTTTATTTCACTTACATTGGGGGCCATGATAGGTGTTCTAAACTTTCAAGGAAAAATGTGTGCATGTATAGTCCTAAAGTAGACATGGGAAAAATTTTATAACTCAGTGCAGTCATATTTCTATTTTTAGTTTTAAAGTTGTTTCTTAGCCAAAAACCAAGTATGACTAAAAAATCCAAAAGCCTGGCAAGAGAAATATTATTTGCCAGCATTATGTCCCAAAGAAAATATGCATATATTCTTTTTATTTCTTGTTAGACATTTATATTATCTGACTGAGTATTATGTCAAACAGAGAAATATTAATGAGTTACATAAGGGACATATAAAATAATCTACGATTAAGCTGCAATAAGGCTAAAAATTTGGAAAAGCTTTAAAGTGTCATTTGAACTGGAAATTTATAATTTCTATTAAAGAGTTCAGATGAAGGGAAAGTGAAGATTTAATTCAAAATGTCTACAAGACTATGGAAATTAATTACTACATATTAGAATGTGTGGGCAAAACTCAAGGGAAAATTATTATTAATCACTTCAGTAAATTAAAATAGAATAATTGAAATAGCTGAAAGTAAGCAAAGAAGTGAAAGCATATGAATAATCAAAAACGCAACATAAGGAAAAGAATACTACAACTTTATCCCCAGCTCTCAGGATTTAGCAGCTTCCCAATGACAGGAAAATCTAAGCTAGTAAATACCAGAAATTTCCATTACAATAGCTAATAACTTGCTGAACAGTGTCTGTTCTCTAGGACAGTTCCACTGTCTTGGCAGGCTTTAATTTTAATACAGAGCTAAGTAACTACTTTATTATAGAAAGAATTTTTTTTCTTGGCTCCTTTGCCCAACTACTAGTACCAGAGTTGCTGCAACAGAGAGTACTTTATAGCAGAGTGAGTCAGGGGCCAGGAGGGGTGTCCTAGATGATTCTAGACATCATGTACCTGATAGATTTAATCACAGAGTTTTAATCTATCTGTGACTACAGAAACTGTAAGCACCAGCAACACAATTCCTATAAGATCTAGGTCACCCTGACTTTGTCACTGAGTACTGGTAACAGTTCAATCTCTGTTTTGTGTTTCAAGGAAAATAACATTTTCTGTTTCTACTCTGTCTTATCTTTATTCTTATTATAAGACTTAAAGAAATATTTTCTACATTCCATGTTAGCAATACACTGTTGTAATTCATTCTGTGGCATTTACATCTTAAAACAATAGACTTCTGGGTTTCTGAATATGTTTCTGACCCTGTTTTTATGAACAGTGTCTCATGAACTATTATTTTCTATTGGCTGGATTACAGTAAAGCAGAAACAAAGATTGAAAGTGATAACCTAAATCATAAAGGAAGATTTTCTTCTGAGTGCTTACAGAACTTGGACATTTGCTCCAGTAGACTAGATAATTCTAACTTGGGAAACATGAAAAAGAAGGTAGATTTATGAGGAAAATTTTCTGTGGGCAAATCAGGAAGCATCAGTGAAGAACTGCTTTTATTATAGAGTAAATGATATTTGAATATGCTCTTGTCACTAACTAAGAGCTCTGCCAGCAGTAGTGCTAGCAGTTTGCAAGGGAAGAAATGTAGGGGACTATAGTATAAAGAAAACAATGCCACCTCTGGTTAAGATGAAACTTATAGGAATAATTTTAAAAGTATGAAACATAATGAATGTGTAAAACACTATTACAAAACTGAACATTTTTACTTTTACTTTCGATAACTTTTTACATTAGTATTAGATTTTTATCATGTCCATTCCTCCTCTCCCCATTTCACTTCTTGCCTTTTCTTCTCTATTCTAACTCCCATTTATAACTTCTTCAATTATTGACACAGAAATTACTAGAAAGAACAGCCATGGACCACTCAGATACAAAATCAAAAAAACAAAAATAGAGCAAAAAAGCTGCTAATCTTAGAGTCCTACATTTAAAATCGCTGACAACCTGTATGGGTTGTATAATGGGGTTCAATATCATTGAAATTTCAGGTTTTAGAAGAGCTGGTACAGGAGCAACTAAATGCTCAGCATAAAATGAAATCATCCAGTCATTGGAATTATTCTTTTTTTGTTATTAAAAAGAAATATGGAAAATAGAGAATGGTAAAAGGTCTGAGATCTGTTTATAAGGTGATTCAAGCAAAGTGCTCTCTACACTCTGGAATTCTTTTTTCCTTTTTTCTTACCTAAATCATGACCACTTACAGTTATTGACTTAAAAGACACCCACAGCTTTATACTGAAACAAACTCCTGGAATCCAGTTGCAAATACAAAGAAGTTATAAGCAAAGGGGTCAAGAACAAACTGAAGAAACCCACAAAAAAGTATGACCTGAAAGCTAATGGACCCAAGACAGATAGCTGGGAATCCAGCATAGGACCAACCCAGACCCCATGACCATGGGTCTCAGTTAGGAAGCCTGGGCAGTCTGTGGGACCTCTGGCAGTGGAACCAGGGCTGACATTTGATGAGAGATGTGATGTCATTTTGTAAATATGTTTCTCTTTTTGGTTAATGATTAAAGCACTGTTGGCCAACAGGAAAGGAAGTTAGTTAGGGCTAGGAGAAGTGGAGGATTCTGGGAAACATAGTCAAGTCATGATGTAACTTCAGGAGGACAGGAATGAGTCTGTTCTCTGTAAGATAAGACCGTGTAAAAACACATATATCAGTAATTATAGTCTAATAATTTATACAGAGCTAGCAAGTATGAAGTTCTAGCCATTGACCAATAGCATTATATGGGTACAGCATCTCTGTGTGTTCTTTGGGGCTGATGCAGCAGTGGGACCAGGCTGCCAGCAAAGTGCTAGTAACAAAATGGCCCCTGCAATGGTTACTAAGAATTTACACTTAAAACCTGACAAAAGATAAAAAAGGAATTATACAAACAAAAGAACAGAGGCAAGGAAGGAATCTTGGTAGCGGCATTTTTCTCATTTGGGCTCTGATTTTCTAGAGATAGGCAAAGACTCACACTGCTCCTTTAAGGAAGGTTTCCTGACTTGGCATAAGCAGAAAAGAACCACAAGGTACTTTTAAGAGGCCCTGTTAACAATTCCATAGTGTGTATTAGCAGCTGGCAGTGGCAGTGACCATATCTTCAAGCTGGCAACATGCTTCATGATGGTGGCATAGACTAAGGTGGTAAGCACAGCTCCAATTCTGGAGGAAAATGTACACCTGCCATCTTGGAAAGCCAGCAACTAAAATATGTGGCTTTAAATTTAGCAATGTTGTTTAGAACATAGAATACTCATGACTAGAAAAATGGTAGAGATGCAGAGTAAAGACAGATTTGAATGAAGTAAAACCTCTAGAAGGTTTACACTGTGTTTAAAAATATATGTAGGTTTGTGAGAGAAAGGAAAATGGGATAAAACGTTATAACGAAAAGAAAGAAAGAAAGAAAGAAAGGAAGGAAGGAAGGAAGAAAGGTTGGAAGGAAGGAAGAAAGAAAGTAACTGGGTACGGTGGCACATGCCTTTAATCCCACACTGGGGAGGCTCAGCCAAGCAGATCTGTGTGTTTTCAAGCACAGCCTGGTAAACAGAATGAGTTCAAGGGCAAACAAAATTACACAAAGAACCCTGTCTCAAAAAAAAAAAAAAAAAAAAAGAAAAAAAGAAAAGTAAAACAAATAACGTAATAAAGAAGCCACATAAAGATGGAAAATACATAGTCTGGATAACATATGCCATTGTGTTTTCTTTGAATTGTTTGACTGCTGAGGAAATAGCAACAACTGCTTAAAGAACTGCTGCTTGACTAATTAAATTTATATATTTTTAAAATGCCTTAACTTCAAATTTTAATTGTATGTTACTTTTGAAAAGAGATTGTATTTGTTTTTCCACAGTAAATGAAAAGCTGTGGATTCCTTCCAGACTTACATGGTTTGATGAAGCATATCCCCTCAAGTAGAGTCCCAGGTGATCTAACATTCAAAACAGCTGGGAAGAGGCAACTTTACAGACTAGGAAAACAAGGATTTGATCAGGTTTCTGTAAACCAGC
Organism: Phodopus roborovskii; assembly: GCF_943737965.1. NCBI lineage: Eukaryota > Metazoa > Chordata > Mammalia > Rodentia > Cricetidae > Phodopus > Phodopus roborovskii. Next base: position 39,083 of record NW_026126221.1, on the reverse strand, counting down.
AGCAAGCAGTTTAGAGAAAGTGATGCCCACATTCCCAAATATTGTCTATAAATGTTTGTTTTCGTTTAATTGGAGTTGGTTATAAATGGTTAATAACCATAGTCAATATCTTTTTAAAGGTAAAGGGGAAATATGGCATAGAAATAAATACTCTGCATTGGTATGGATTTTTATTTATTGACATAAATATAAGGTGATATGTATATTTTTCCACTTGGTTAGTTATTGTGTTTGTATAGCTCATTTAAAAATGTGATGTATTATTTAGTAAAGATTATAGATACTTAACTATAATAGTCCAAACTTAGGCTAGTTAGGTTTTGTAGATATATAGAGATATATTTCAACTGGATAGACATTCTTCAAACCTTTCAAAGACCTATAGAATATGGCATTTAAAATGGATTAGAGTTTTTCTTGACAGTGAGACATAACTGATCCTTGAAATACCACATGCATCAGAAAAGAAGATGGACATTGAAGAAATTTGTCACGGAATTTGTATCCAATATAGCAAGACAAGCCACTGAAAAAGGATAATGTAAGGCCTCTAGACTGTTTAAGTATATATTGTATAAAGTAGACCTTCAGGACACACAGAAAAGTGACTGCTGAAACAAGAAGGGCATTGCTACAGGGTTCTTGCTTCATGGAAGGGTCTGCCAGACATTCTGCAGTACACAGAGAAAAGTGAAAACCTGTCCATACAGGAGGACAGTATAAAGTTTCCTGCTTGGCTGAGGAGTCTGCCAGACACCCTATGGCATGTGGGCCGAAGAAGAAATTTTACAGAACTTTCGATGACTAACCAGGCATCGAGTTGTCTATATCGATTCTAGATTTTATATATTATCCTTCTGTGGTCTTTGATGGAGTTGAAGACAGATAGTTATGGTTATAGTTTTCCTTAGTTAGGATTAATGATAAATTACATATAAGACTTTAGACTCCCAAAGATAGATTAGTTGATAGAATATTTTCTTTAATTCCTGATAATGTTAATGGACTAAATATTGTTAACTATAGTTTTTATTTGATAATTGTTTTGTTATATATATTTACTATGTTAAATTTAAAACCCTTCTTTTTTATACATAAAAGTAGAGATTATAGGAAAAGTCATTCTGTAAATATGTTTCTCTTCTTGGTTATTGAATAAAGCACTCTTAGCCAATAGGAACGCAAGATAGGTGGGACTAGGAAGAGGTGGAAGATTTTGGGAAATGTAGGCAAGTTGTGATGGATGTGATATCAGGAGGAGAGTATGCCAGTCTGGCATTCTTGGCTAAGATAAGACCATGTAGGAATACATATATTAGTGATTATCAGTTAACCATAAGAAGCTCTAGCCATTAGCCAACAGCATTACATTAATACAGCTTCTATGTGTTATTTGGGACTGACATGGGACCAGGCTGGCAGGGAATGTGCTCCTAACAGATATTAACATGGAAAAGATATTTTTCTTCACATAAACAGAGTAAAAGTTACAAACTTTCCTGGAAAATGTCTCCGACTTGACACCAAAAGGAAAATTGTGACTTCACGAATTAGTAGGAATAGATCCCACAGAAAGTGTAGTATATTTTGTTAATGATAAAATTCACAAATTATAGGAAGAAAGTGAAACTTGGCAAAGAGCTTGCTGTAATCTTTGGGCAGAGATTAACAGCAAGTAACCTGAAAGCACGAACTTTCAATGTATTAAGACAATTGTATCCTTCTCATCATCAGGAGAATAACAATATCTAAAGACCCTAATTTCAATAGTGATGCAAATAAATCAGGAAAGGAAGCTTATATATCATAAATTTAAAGTAAAGTTGGTCAAAACCACTGTGATTCTGTCTATAAACCAAAGCTATATGGTATTCTCATGATGTTCATGGACTTTACAGAAGCTCTCAGCATCTTTACTGATTTGTTATATTGACAAAGTTGTTTTGCATATTGAACTGGCTGAATTTATACCAGATGTTACAGAATTGACTTTATTATTTATTTAGTTTCAGGACATAATCTAATTATATATACATATCCATACATGTCCTTGGGGCAGTCTAGCACAAGGTAATGAGGAAATTGATAAACTATTGATGAGAAATATGCTGGATGCCTCAGAGTCTCACATAAAATATCATATCAATAGCAAAGTTTCAAAAAAGGTCCTTTCCTCACTTGGCAACAAGCCAAGGACATGTCCAAATTTTTCTTAATACAACCAAATTCCATACCAGAAGGAAGTAAACCAAAGTCTACTCTACTCAAAGGAATGAAATCTGGCAGATGGATGTGTTTCATTTTCTGAAATTTAGACAATTAAAATATATATATATATATATATATATATATATATATATATATATTGTGCCATAGATACTTATTCAGTATTTCAATGGGCATCTGCTGTGAGTTCTGAAAGGCTGATTCTGTAATCACACCTTTGTTAGAAATCATGGCCACCAATCATGGGAATATCTCTACAGATTAACTGACAATGTTGCAGAATGTATCTCCAGTAAAATTAACCAGATTTTTGCTTATTACAATATAAAGTATATTATAGGTATACCACACAATCCTATAAGGTAAGCAACTATACAAAGTTGAAAGTGAACTCTGAAGGATATGCTAAATTAAAAGAAAGGGGAAATAAAGTTCCCCAGAAATAGGTTGCATAATGCTTTATTAACTTTGAATTTTCTGAATGCTAATGGAAAGGATAGACATCTTCAGAGACATTGGATAATAGAAAAAATGATGGAATTAAATAAGCCTGAACAATTTATAAAGATGTAAGGAGCTCAGAAATAAAACAGGATATGTGTTATTTGGTAAAAGAAGCTTTGCTTTTGTTTCTACAGGAGAAGAAAAGTTATGGATACCATAATGCACATTTTTGCCCTTGTAAGTTATTATTAACTATTTAGAATAATAAAGAAATACTGGTTAGTAATTAGTCACCTATTACAATTGAACTTGCAGTCATATTAACTGTGTTTTCAAGGTCAAACAGATATATTTTAGTTGGGTAAGTCATCTTCAAACACATCAGAGATATATAGAATTTTTAATAATACAACTTCTTTTATTTTTTATGCAAATAGAACACCTATCTTCTGCTAGCATCTATCTACTTCAGAGAAGATGATGGGCATTGAATAAACTCCATATGGAGTTGGAGTTTACTGTCTTTATAGCCAAGGTTAGCTACTGTATAAGAAAGTGTTCTTGCTGACATTATGTTGGCAAATTGGACAAGACAAGGTTTGGCAACCCTTTAAAATATACTGCTTCATAGAAAGTCTAGCAGATATGCCAGGCCTGTAGGTTAAAAATGGATGCCCCAATGTTACAGAGGAAGCTTGGGTGACTGTCAAGGAGTCAGCTGTTTATATCATTTCTCACAAGTTTTTGGACGTCATTAGCTCACACCTCCTGCTTCCTCAGGTAATATTATTTCCTTCTCGGGACTTGGATAGAGTTGAAGATTTATAGTTATATTTCTCCTTATTAGCAAATTCAGAAAAGAAATTCACTACACAAATGTAAACTTTGAGACACATAAGTATATAGTTTTGATAATACAAATTAAAATAGGATTGAATTAGGTAAACATTTGGACTTACCAATATAAGATAGATAAGGAGTATTTTCTCAATTTATTAATTGCTAATAGACTAGACATTGTTGATTATTTATTGTCTGTATATATTATATATAATTATACTTAGTATATATAGTTTTTTCTTATATTATTTATAACCTTTGTTATTTCTAGATTAAAAAGTGGAAATGTGGTGATAGTGTGTTTATACTCTCACAAATAAAGCTGGCCTGAAGTTCAAAGTGCAGAGCTTACCACTAGCTAACCAAGGAGGTCTAGAGGTGTATACACACAAATAGGAAGTTAGATGGCTGGGTGGGGAGAGGAATATAGGTTTAAGAAGACAGGACCTTGGTGTCTTTTCAGTCTGAGCATTTCAAAGTGGAAAGAGCTCTAGTGACTGGCTGTTCTGCTTCTCTGACCATTCAGCTTTCTCCCCCAAATATCTGACTCTGGGCTTTTATTAATACAACCTATTAGAACTCGTGTTACAGTTTCCTTCCTTTTGGAATGAAAATATGTATTCTACAGCACTGTTTGAAGTATATAATTTTCTTTTTATTTTTCTCAACATATGATTACCTTAACACAATTAATAAAAACACAGACAGATACTGTGGTTCAAGCTGAAGATCATAGGTGCAAAGCAGCCAGCCACTAGCTCATACCTTTACCTCAGGCTGGTGTTTCTGTCTCCATGAATGCTCACAGTGCAATCCTCAGAGGCTATATGCTCTCCAAGAATCCTCAGAGGTAATATGCACTGCTCTTCCCCAAAACACAGCCTGTACTTTCCCGAGGTTGTGTCTTCTTGAACCTCATTTTTCTCTCTGCCCATCCAAATCACTCCTGTCTCCATCTCCATAGTGTTGTTATTCACGGTTTGTAAACCAAAGTGCTGAGATCACCTTCATGTGAGCTGTTTCTCTTTTATACTAGTTCAATTTCATACAGCTCTGTGTGGCCTTGAAATAACAGAGATCTTTCTGCCTCATTCTCCATAGTCCTGGGATTAAAGGTGTGTACAACCACCTCCTGGTCTCTATGGCTAGTTAGAATAATATTTTGATCTCTAGTTGCTTTACAGAATCATAAGTAATATGTCAGCACAGTTACAGTTAAGACACTCTCAGCCACGTTGGGGGGGGGCTCGGTTCTGCACCAAATGATGTGACAAACTTTGATGATCCTCCATGGTAGGCTTAATGCTCTCTGAGGAGTGGATGGAGGTGGGATGGGAGAAGGTGGCGGTTGTGGGAGGATGAAGGCAGGGAGAGGGAACTGGGTGTGGTATGTAAAATAAGATTGTTGTAATTTAAGTAAAACATTAATAAAAAAACAAAACAAAAGAGGTTATCATAAGTCTCTGAAAGGTTTGAAGAATATTTTCCATCTCAAATATATCTCTGTATATCTAGAAATTCTAACTAACATAGCTATAAATTTTGACTATTATAAGTAACTATCTATAATCTGTACTAAATTTTACATAACATTTTTTAAGTGAGCTATGTAACCACAATACCTAAATAAGAAGAGAAATATACTTATCACAAAATTTACCTTAAATTTGTATCAATAAATGAAAATCCATTCCAAAACCAAATGAAGAGAAGGGTATAGAATTAAAGGAATTAGTCTGTTATGATTTGCTTTTTGTATTTTATTGTTGTTGTTATTGTTGTTTCTGGAATATGGAGTTATTTTTAATGCCAATATTGTATCCAAGAACTGTGTCAAATACCACAAATAACATTAAATGTATTTAAGATCTTTTCTTAAATTAATAAATATTGTTACACCTGCTGTGGACATGCCATGTTAAAAGGCAATACATAAAACAGGAAACGTTTATGGCCACTTGTTATAAATATATCTTTTTCCTATTCTGGTAAATATTGTAACTTTTCTTCTTTTCACACAATACATTTTTTTCATGTCTTTTATGGCTTCATCTCTGTCATTTATCTCCTTCTGCCATTATTGTGTACCTGTCTGCTAAACACTCATTATGCCACACTCTAACCAAGAGTTCTCTCATTCCTAAAAAAGCAACATAGTAACTGTCTCCAATCCCTATTCTCAAGCTATTTAGGATTTATATGTCTGTAGGGAACAGGGTTCTTCTGCAAAATGAGTATTCAAAGGATATTTATTTTAAATAAAGTTTTTTGAGTAACCAAAAAAGAATTGTATCTTTATTTTTACAGATATGAATGTTTTTCCAATAAGGCAGTGATGTTTGTTCATCTGTAAGCATGTCTATACACAAATCCATGAATATATATATATATATGTATATGAAAATATGATTTGAATTTTCTTCTGATTTGATTTATTAATCTTAAAACATTGCAGAAAAAGTTTAAAAACTGCATGTATTATAACTTACATATAGCATAGTAAATCTAATAGATTTCCTACTGATATATTCTACTTGTTTTTAGGCTAAAGTGTGTGTTGCTGGGTTTTATATGTATTAGCACACAAGTGAGTGCCTAATTATGCATCATGTGATAGCCAGTGATATGTCAGCTTTTTCCTACATCATTCTCTACTTTTTTGAGAACCACTCTCTTCAATGAACCTGAAATTTTCTTTTTTTACATGGACAGGTCAGTCAATGAGTCTCTTATATTCACCTTGCCCTGCACTGGGATTATAATTGACAATACTTCCTAGTTTTTATATGAATAATCAATTATGTGAAGGTCAGTCCTCACACATACATGATTAGTTTACTCACTGAAAAATATCCTTAAGCATTTACTTTTAGATTTTTGAATGCATTAAATAATCCTGTAATTATTTCTATTATATATGTTGGGCATGTACATAGTATTCTATGAAATATAATCCAAGAATCCAAGAAGTAAAATTGTTTAGAATGAGGTAGGAATAATAGTTTTGACAGATATTGTTAGATTGCTATTTTCAAAAACTTCATCAATTTATACACCTATTATTTTTTCATGGAAAGGCTTATTTCTCAATATTCTCATCAGCAATGTTCCATATCAGTATTTGAAAATCACTGGACTCCTGATAATTTAATTTGTGAATTTAAATTTACCTTTTACTTCCTTTTGGTTTGTTATTGTGCTGAATCTTTGTCTGTTTTGTAGCTATATAGGAAATGAGAAATGTAACTATTCATACTAAACCATTTCTTCAGATTATTCATAATAGTACTTCAAATATAAACAAAATTATCTAATATATTTTCCTAAAATGACCTCTTCTCATGATTTCAACTAAATAGAATAATTTATTTGGTTGCATAGCTAAGACACATTGTTTTCATTAAAATTCACATCTAAAAATCTCTCAAAATATGTTATACTATTTCTGTAACCATAATCATATTTTAAGCTTCATCTTCTCTTTTTGTGACTATTAGAATGCACTTAAAATAGTAAATAGCCTCCTTAGTGATCCTCTAATTGATTTGAATTTTATGAGTGCATGATACATTTTTCTTCCCACTTCAATGTAATATAAATGAAGCTTGAATAAAGTTAATTATACAAATGGCCAAAAAGATTACAAATGTTATCCATTACAAAAGATCAAAGTGGTTCAGAAACAGAGAAATTATATATCTCTAGATATTGCTCTAATATTAAATATGTTCTGTGCTTGCAAGCTAAGAGTCTGCACAATGCTGATGCATGTATATTTTCATTTAAAATTCCACTTTGAATGATTATGCTATTACAAATATTTCATCAGATGAAGATGTTTGTGGCAGATGACATGAGTACAGTTTCTATAATCCACATGATAGAAAGAGAGGAGGGAATCATACATATTGTTGTCTAATTTCAACACCATGACATGCAAACCCTTACACATAAACACTCTTACACACATAAAGAAAAAGTATAAAAATCCAATCAAAGGGCAAAAATTGAAACTATGAAAAATTAAAGTATTCTTTTTAAAATTTATGTAAACAAATAGCTATAATAGTAAAAGCAAATACCATTTTATAGCTAAATCTATGTTTTCTACTAAGCTATATTTGCCTTGATTAACTACATATATCAAGCTGGCCTAGGTCTCCTGATATAGCCAAGACTGGCCTCAAATGGGCAATGATCGAAATGTCTTCCCAAGATCTACTATTAAAGGCATGCCTTACTATAGCAAATCAAAATCAAATAATGGATATCACAAATGAGGAATGGAAAAAATTTCTAGGAATTGTTTGTGGAAACATTTAAAGCATAATATATAATATTTTTTAATTTAGTGTGATTCTTTATACTTATATTACAGTTTATAACATCTAATAAGAGATAACAATGTTCATGGTGGATGATTTCTCTGATGTATTCTTGAAATCGGTATGGCAGTATTTTATTGAGTATTTTTGCATTGATGTTCATCAAGGATATTGGTCTGAAGTTTTCTTTCTTAGTTGTGTCTTTTTGAGGCTTGGGTACCAAGGTTATTGAGGCCTCGTAAAAAGAGTTTGGCAATGAACCTTCTGTTTCTATTGTGTGGAACAATTTGAGGAGTATTGGTATTAGTCCTTCCTTGAATGTCTGGTAGAATTCTGCAATGAAGCCATCTGGGCCTGGGATAATTTTGGTTGGAAGGCTTTTGCTGACTGCTTCTATTTTATTGCGGGTTTTAGATCTATTTAAGTTGTTTGTCTGCTCTTGACTTAATTTTGTTAAATGATAGTTATTGAGGAATTTCTCCACTTCCTTTGAATTTTCAATTTTTGTGGAATACAGATTTTCAAAGTATTACCTGAAAATTGTCTGGATTTCCTCTGTGTCCATTGTTATGTTCCCCTTTTCATTTCTGATTTTGAAAATTTGCATGATCTCTCTCTGCTCTTTAGTTAATTTGAATAAAGGTTTGTCTATCTTGTTGATTTTCTCAAAAGGGTGAAGTGACAAGTCTCCCAGAGAACAGGGAAAATGGTGGGGGCAGTGAATGGAGAGAGATGCAGGAGAAAGAGAGGAAGAGGAGATGAAAGCACATGCAAGTAGGAAGATTGGGTCAGGGTAGGAATAGAAGACAGGAGAGAGAGAGAGAGAGAGAGAGAGAGAGAGAGAGAGAGAGAGAGAGAGAGAGAGAGAGAGAGAGAGAGAGAGAGAGAAAGAGAGAGAGAGAGAGCAAAAAGAGGGAGCCAATATTGTTTTGAAGAGAAAACTGAGCCTAAAGCAACTGTGGAAAGGCTAGCATAAATGCCCTTCCCGGAGAGTGTAATCAACAACTAATTCATCTATGGAGCCCTCATCTAATACCTGTTGTAAACAGAAGCAAACACCCATACCTAAACACTGAGTCGAACTAGATTCCAGATGCAGACAGAGAGGACAAGACCAGGTTTCAGAAACACATAGAGACAGCTGACCTGAACAAGGAGGAGCTAACAGGCCCCCATACTGATAGCTGGGAATCCAGCATGGGACTGACTTTGCCCCCCCCCCCCGAATATGTGTCTCAGCCAGAAGGACTGTGCAGTCTAAGGAATCTCAGACAGTGGAACCTAGTTGTATCCCTGGTGCACAAAAGGACCTTGTGGACAAATACCCCATGGAGGGATACTGCCTTAACTTAGATACAGGATAGAAGTCCTAGTTCCTACTTCAAATGACCTGTCAGATCTACATGACCCTACTTAAATGTCATTGCCCTACATGTGGATTTGGCTGGGGGGATGGGAGGGGAGGGTGGTCAGAGTGCATGTGAGTGGGCAGAGAGTTTAAAAGGAAGGGAGGCATGGAGGGAGAGAGAGGGAACTGGGATCAACATGTATAAATAATAAATTAAATTAAAATATTAAATTAAGAAAGAGAGAACAATGTTTATTATCCATTGGCCTTGACTCCTTTAGGTTTTCAAATACCTAAATTTTGTAACTATATAGGGAGACACTAGATACTTGAAATTCTTTCTTATGAATTACTGGATGTCTTTGCCAAAAATATGCTACAAAACATTCAGTGCTAAGTTTATATGTTTATAGCTGTACATTGGGCTATGATATAAATTATAAATTAGCTACCAAATAAATTGAAAATTTACAACCTGCTGTGCTGTATAAGTGGGCTTATTATTTTCATGGCTTGAAATATAAGATGCACTTATCTTGATATTAGTAAATGGACATTACTCTCTCTGTTTTCTTTTACTAACATCATCATGTTTTTCATCATAATAACCATCATTCACTGATGTATATTGAGCTTTTGAGTATGTATGACTTTTTACCATCCAAGCTGCTAAACCTAGAAGATTGAGCACCAACAAAGCAAACAGACCATTAAAATGTGTAGATTTCTCTTCACATCTCCAAAATTCTTAGGCTGCCCTTTGATTTTTATTGTTTACTCTTTTCACATAAATAAAAGTAAAGAGTGAAATTTGTAGGTGGGGAAGGAAGATTAATGGAAAAATGCTAGTTCCCACCTAGTTACAGGACTGAACATATACAATCTTCTTATAGTATCTGAATTTGTGAAATCAGGTTATCTTATTCTCCACATCTTTCCTTTGTTTCTCTAGTACTGAAGTTCACACTTGTTATTATTGAGTTATAATTTTAAGTTACAATTCACAGAAAACATGATTAAATAAAAATAAAGAGACATATTTTCAAACTTCAATTGTTCTTCTTTTGACTGTGTTATTACTTCACATGATATTATAGAAGATGTAAAAATTGTTATCTATTAAAAACAGAAATGAATCTCAAAATATGATTAACTTTGTACATAATCAAAACAAATAACTGTGAAAATAAAACAAAAGTTTTCAACATTATTTCTCTTGACCATTATGGCTTTATCACTGTTGTGGGGGTCTTTATTTTAGATTACAAAATAATTAGCATATGTGGGTTCATTTACCAGTTTCCATAACTCAAATGTCAAGTTTACAAATGAGAGATGAAACAATTCCTATTAGTAAATCATTGATATAAAAGAAAATTTTGTGCAACCAGAAATTAGAAATGATTGTTTCTCTATCATGTTATATTTTTTTCTTCTTCTTTTTTTTTTTTTCTTCAGGCTGGCCTTGAACCCACAGATCTCTACTTTCCTCTGCCTCCAGAGTGCTGGGATTAAAGGCATATGCCACCACTGGACAATTTATATTGTACTTCTTAAGACATTGTTTTAGTGAGTTCAGACTCTCAGAATTCATACATTAACTCCTGACCTCAGAGTCATAGACAACTTAATTTTTATATCTCATTTTATGTATTTATAAAATGTAGATAATAATACATTGTAGAGCTTCAGATTCCAAACACTGGAACCAGGCTGCTTACGTTTAACTACTAATTCTGAAAGTTCTTTGTGATCTTGGAGAATTTATTTTAACTCTTCATGGTACATTTTCTGGTATTTTAAGTGGACTGTCAATAGAAAATGTGCTAGATTGTGTAAAGTGCATAAATTAATTGCTAACACATGGCTGATTTATATCCCTGCTATCATGTATTATATTCCTAAAATATTAGAAACATCTGAGAAAAGCATATCACATCGCCATGGATTTTCAGTCACTGATTACTTCCTGTCCCTGGGTTACTTTTAGAATTAACTAAATTGCAGAAAAACAGTATATTACCTGTATCTACTAATTGCATAATGAATTTTCTTCTACTAACATTTAATCAATCAAGCTAATAGTAGTTGTGTAAGTATATTTGAAAAACTTCTTTGTTTACAGCATACTCATGAGTGCACGTATGTGTGTTATTTGAAAATTCAGATTTTTAATATAATCTTTTTTATTATATATATGTGTGTGTGTGTTTGTGTGTGTGTGTTTGTGTGTGTGTGTTTGTGTGTGTGTTTCCTTGTAAATTAGCTGTGGCCTATTTATTTCCCTGGGAAATTTTGAGGAACATGGGAATTACTGAATATGAATATGAGTTGATGAGCAGTATGTTTGTATAGCACATTGTGGCATCCTGCTGCTGATATTTTTATTGGCATGTGATAAAACATCTCTAAACTCCAATGAAAATACATATATTATATACTAATTTAAATTATTTTGGTAATTGAAAATATATTCTTCTCTCATATAACACAACCCAACCAGTTTCTTCTCCCTCCAGTCCTCTGAGCTTCTCTATCCTCCTACTCCCCAAATCCACTCCCATCCATATACCCACAACAAAATATAGGCCCCCCCAAGAAGCAATAGCCTACCATGACTAAACAAGATACACCATGACAAGGCAAAAGCCCACATAGAGATGCTATGCAAGGCAACCCAATAGGAGGTAACAATTCTAAAGGTCAGGCAAATGAGTCAGAGACACAGCTGGTCCAAATATTAGTAGTTCCACAAAAAAATCCATGCTAACAGTGATAATATAAATAAATGAAGAGGACCTGGTGCTGACTTTTGCAGGCCCCATGGTTGCTGCTTTGGTCTCTTTGAACTTATATGAGGTTTGCCTATTTAATTTAGTGAGCCATGTCCTCCATGTGCCTTCCATTCTTTCTGAAACCTATACCCCTTCTTTACCCTTGGTATTTATCAAGCTCTGAAGGAGGTGACCCCACAGAATTCCAAATTAGAATCTCTCTCTTTGCATAATGTCTGATTTTGGGTATGTGCACCCACTCACATCTTCACCTGGAGGAATACTTCCTGATGATGAAGGAACAAGGTCTGGAAAAATGGATATAGCATAATACGACTAGGAACCATTTCACTGATGCTTATTTTATTTATTTATTTATTTTGCCAATCATGTTTGGAATATCCCTAGTTCTCTAGGCTACTTAGTCTCCTCCTGTTCTTGTCAGCTTAGGCCGTATGGTAAATAGGTTTCTTTCCTTGCATGGATCTCAAGTAAACCTAGACTTTGTTTGGCCATGACCCCTTGTTCTGCACAATCATTTTCCCAGCACATCTTGCAGGCAGTACAGATTTTAAGTCAAAGGTTGGTGTTCAGGTATCCCTTTATATAGTCTGTAGAGTACATTCCTGCTTTGAAAGAATGTAGGGATGAATGTTCCGTATAGTCACCAACTTGAGTTCTCTATATTTAAGGAGCTGTGTGTAAATTGTCCTTGGCTATAGGGTCACTTTGTCAAGTTTTAAGGGGTGACTCTCTGTTTTAGTATTAGCTTGGGTTGTTTAGGGCTCTTCCTTGGATCCCCACAGCCAGAAACTCAACTAAGTACAAACAAGTCCTACTACAGGAAGCATTGAGTGGTTCAAAAGATTGCTAGTTTAGACTATATATTCTTCATTACTAGAATCTTCATTAAAGTCACTGGCATAGATTCCAGGAAACTTCCACTGCACTATTTCCCCACCATTTACCAAATACCCCCCTATTTACAGAAGAAAATCCCTGTAAACTCTGCGTCCATCCTGTCCTGATTCTCACTCTTGTCTTCCTAGAACCCCAGTCAAAGCACATATCTATTTTATTTCCTTTTCCCTGGAAGACCCATGCATTACCCCAAGATCCTTATTCTATACTTAACTTTCATGGTCCTTTAAATTGTGCTTTAATTATCATTTACTTCAAAGCTAATATCTACCTACATGCAAATACATTCTTTACTTGTATTACTTGGTATGGCTTACCACACTAACAATTACTTTTATCTGAAATTATCATCTTTTTATAGCTTCAGAACACTACATAGTATAAAGGAACCACATTTACTTTGTCTATTCTTTTGTTGAAGGAAATCTAGGTTGGTCAATTTCTGGCTAATGAGAATAAAGCCCCAATGAATATAGTTGAAGAAGTGCCCTTGTTTAGTGATGGAACAACATTTGGATATATGCCCAGAAGTGGTAGAGATGGGCCTTCATGTAGGTTGACTCCCAATTTTCTGAGCAATGTTGTATTGATTTCAAACTGTCTATAAAAGTTTGCATTCACACCAGTTATGGAGGAGTGTTCAATACTTGCAAGAATGAGCTGTTACTTGTGTTTTTGATCTTAGAGATTCTGATAGGTATAAGACAGAGTCTCATAATAATTTTGATTTCCATTTCCTTGAAGTCCAAGGATGGTAAATATTTCTGTGTTTATCAGCCACTGAAGATTCTGCCATTGAGAACTCTGTTTACTCTGTTAACTCTATTATTATTTGATTATGTGTTTTTTGATATCTAGTTTCTTAGACTCTTTACATATTTTGGATATTAGACCTCTATTGGATGTGGAGTTAGTAAATCTATTTACCAATTCTGTAGGCTGTATCTTTATCTGATTGACTGAGTCCTTTGCCTTATAAAGGCTTTTCAATTTCATGAGGTCTGATTTTCAAATTGTCAATTCTAGTGCCTGTGCTACTGTTGTTCTGTACAGAAAATTGTCTCCTTTGCCAATGAATACAATGCTGATCCTTCATTTCTCTTGTATCAGGTCCTGTGTCTGCTTTTATGTTTATCTCTTTTATTCCACTTAAACAGAGTATGTGCAGGATCTATCTGTATTCTTATATATGAACATGTCCAGTTAGAACAGTGTCATTTGTTGACATTTGATATATATATATATATATATATATATATATATATATATATATATATATTTCAAAAGACAGATGACCATATGTGTGGATTTATGTCTGGTTCTTCAACTCTATTCCACTGATCAACATTTCTGTGAAAATACCATGAGAATTTTACTACTTTAGTTCTGTAATATAACATGAAATCAGGGATGGTGATAACTTTACTAGTTATTTTATTGATTTTTTAAGCTTTTTTTAGTTTTTGCAACCTGGTCTTATCCTCTCTCTCTGCATTTGGATTATAGTTCTACTCAGTGTTTAGTTATGGGTGTTTGCTTCTGTTTGCAACAGGTACTAGATGAGGGCTCTATGATGGTGGATAAGTTAATTGTTGATCTCATTATCAGGGAAGGTAATTTATGGTAGTCTTTCCACTGTTGCTCAAAATGTTAGTTGGAGTCAGCCTTGTAGGTCTCTAGATCTTTCTTTAGGTTCATTTTTCTCTTCAAACTAATAATTGCTCCCTCTTTTATGTTCTCTCTCTCTCTCTCTCACTGTTTGTGTGTGTGTGTGTGTATGTTTGTCTCTCTCCTTCTTCTGTCTTCTATTCCTACATTGACTCACTCTTCCTAGTCCCACATGCTTTCCTCTCCTCCCCTTCTCTTTCTCCTAATTCTCTGCCATTCACTTCCCCCTCTTACTTCCTATGTGCTCTGGAGGACTCGTCCCTTCCTCCTTTTGTGAGGGACCTTATATGAATCTCTTAGAATATACCTTGTACCCTAGTTCTTCTGGCGGTGTGAATTATAGGCTGATGATCCTTTGCTCTAGGTCTAAAATCCATATATGAGTGAATATATACCAAGTTCCTCTTTTTGTGACTCGGTCACAGAGGTTGCATTTTGAATAATGGGGATGCCCACAAACCTAGAAATGATGTGGAGGAGAGGAGAGCTACTTGTAGAGTTTCACTTCTGTGCTGAATGTTACTGGATGGAATTGGTACTGTACAGTCAAGACATGAATATCGAAAGACAAACATAGCTTAAGGTAGAACAAATAGAATGGCATCTGATAAATTATGATTACCATTGAAAATTCTGTATTCATTCATAAAAAGAATACTTGAGGAAATCATAAAAGTCTTCAGTAGTACTGGCTGATTAGAAGGTTATCTCTTACACAAGGTTTTCAAAATCACTAAACTAGATATAAGTATAGCTTCAGTATTTTGTGAATTTTTTGGCAAGAATTCAACTAATTATCTGCACTCTAAAGTATCCTTTATAGTATAGATACATTTTAACCAGTGAAGAGTAGAATGCTTAAATAAAAATAATTATAATTATTCAGTATTAAACAATATAAATATTCTACATTACTATTGTAATATGGACCACAAAGAATTAAGTTTTCTCCAGGATATTACAAGCAGGGGGTGATAACAGCCTGAAGCCCTGGCACCAGAAATGAAACTATCTCCAGCAACATATTTCTCACAGTTCTCATAATTTAGCTCAATGCTAAATCTATATGTGCAAATGATTTGGATTATATTTCATTTTTTCTATAAATTGCAGCACTGATACAAGTAAAATTGAGTGAAGTTGAGACTTTTTTTTTCTGAGCTCTGTCCCAGAATGTAAATAAGCCCATGCATTAGTTATTCATTTTGTTTCTTTGACCAAATATTTGACAGAAACTACTGAAAACTGACAGGAAGAAAGTTTCATATTTGAAGTATATCTGTGTATAGTCTGTGATAAACAAAGCTTCTTTCATTTGCTTCTATATTACTGCTCATTTGTAGTTTTCCTCAAATCGTGGTGGTAGATTCCTTGGTGTCATGTATCAACACTAACTGCCGTAGGCCCCATAAGGTTTTAACAATAGCTATCGCCTCTCTAACAATTTAATGTGTATGTGCATGTTTCTGTGCATACATGGAGTGGCCTGAAGATAGTACTGCAATCACTAGAATTTGGGTTCTTGGTAGTTTGGAGTTCATTAACTTAATACTGATAATAGAACTTTGATCCTGAAGAGCAGAATATACTCTTAACTGCTGATTTCTGTTTCTAGCTTTATGATGACACACATTTCTAAACATTTTTAAAGATTTATTCATTTATTTATTGTGTATGGGTATATACTAATGCATTAGTAATGCACTAATATATACACATCTTGTGGATACCTGGTATCTGTGAATGTCAGAAGAGAGTATAAAATTCTCTAGAACTGGAGTTACACAGTTGTAAGCTATAATCTGGGAGTGGGAAGTGAAAATTTCTTCTCTGAAAGGGAAATAAGTGTTCTTAAGCACTATGCCACCTTTCCAAGCTTTGAATGACATTAAAAAAAATATTCCCAAGTATTTGAAAACGAGTACCCTAAGCTATCTATTAGAGTAAATTTTCTATTCACATTCAGTTTGATTTAATGTTTACTTGATGTCTGTCTGAGTTCCCAAGTTATATGTATCAAATCTACAATCTTAACATAGCTGTTAGTATTTCTGGTGGTTTTAATGAGAATGGCCCCAGGACCCTCATATGACTAAATGTTTTCTCCCTATGTGATGTAACTGTTTTGGGAAGAATTAAGAGTAGTGACTATGTGAGAAGAGGCTTTGTTGGTGTAGCTTAGACTTTGTTGGAATAAGTATGTCACAGTGTGTAGTTTCAAAACCCCATGATATTTGTCTCTCTCATCTCATGTCATCTCTCAGCTACTGCTCAATCTCTATGCTTACCATAACTCCCTACCATTATGGTTATTAACTATAATTACTTCTGGAAATATTAAGCACAATAAAATCCTTCATTTTTTAAGTTGTGATTTTATGGTACTTCTTTATACCAATAATCAAAAAAGACAGTATTTAAAATAGAAAGATACAAGTATTATATTAATGATTTGAAAGTTGCCACTTTGGTATGAAAATTAATTGCAATGGCCACTGTAGTATTGTTTACAAGAAAACTAATTGTTATTTTAGTTTTGTTAAAATGTTTCACACATTCTTGGTATTTTATGTTTCTTAAACAATACTGTCTAACAAATAACCAATCCTATTGAAAGTGTTTAAAATAATTCAGTAGTTAAACCATGTATATTTCTGAAAGAGGATACAAGTTCAAACTCCAGTATCCACATCATGTGGTACACAACTAAGTTTTTATTAATTTTTATTTAAATTAAAATAATTATATTTTATATACCAATCCAAGTTTCTCCCTCCTTTTATGAGTAAGTTTTCAGCCAGCCTAGTCCCACTGCCACACCAGCCCCAAATAATACACAGAGACCCTATATTTGATATAATTCTGTTGGCCAGTTACTAGTTTCTTATTGGCTAGCTCTGTCTTAATTATTAACCCATTTCTATTAATCTAAGTACTTGCATGTAGTCTTATTGTACCGGAGGGTTCGGCATTCATGTCTCTCCATTCTCTCCAGGTTGACTTCTCCCTACTATTTCCTCCCTCTTCCTTGTCTCCTAATCCTGCCTATCTTGCTTTCCTATTGGCCAACGATGCTTTATTCATTAACCGGTATGAGAAACATATTTACAGAATGACATATTCCATCATCTCCTCTTTTCTGTCTAAAATAAAAGGAAGGGTTTTAACCTTAACAAAGCAAAATCTATAGCACAACACTTATCAAATAAGAATTAAAGTTAACAATATTTAGTGCATTAAAATTTAGCAAGATTTAAGAAAATATTCCATCATCTATCCCATCTTTGTGTGTCTAAACTCTATGTAACTTATGTTTAATCCAAACTAAGGAAAACTATAACCATAACTATTTGTCTTAAACTCCATCAAAGACCACAGAAGGATAATATAAAAGCTTTAGAAATGACAGAGACAACTCACTGCCTGGTCAGTCACCCGAAATTCATCTGTAATCTTCCATCTTCAGCCTATATGTCATAGTGTGTCTAGCACACTCCTCAGCAAAGGAAGGAACTAAACTGTCTACCTGTATTGGCAGTTTTTCAGTCACTTTACTATGTGTCCAGCAGACTGTCTGGCAGACTATTCCATGAAGCAGGAACTCTGTAGCAATTTCCATCTTTTATCAGTAGTCACTTTCCTGTGGGTCCTGCATGTCCAGTTTATACAACAAAAGTCAAACAGTCCAGACAAGAGCAGTATCTTGTGCAAATGGCTAGTCTTGCCATATTGGAAGTAAACTTCATAACACGTTTCTTCGATGTCCATCTTCCTTTCTGATGCAAGTGGTGTTGCCAGGAGTGATTGTGTATCACTGTTAAGAAAAAACCCCAAACATTTTAAATGCCATTTTCTGCAAGTTTTTGAGAAGTTTGAAGAATGCCTATTTATCTCAAATATATCTCTGTATATCTAGAAAACCTAAATAACTATAAGTTTTGACAATTATAGGTAATTATGTATAATCTGTACTAAGTTATACATTTTTAAATGAGGTACATAAACACAATGCCTAAACAAGAGGAAAAACACACATGTCACAAAATTGACCTTAAATTGTATCAATAAATGAAAATCCATTTCAAAACAAAGTATTCATACCTATACCTTTAATATGAGATTGGTTGTGGTCATTAACCAGTGATAAACAACCCTATTTAAATCAAAACAAACATTTATAGGCAATATTTGGGAATTTGGGCATCAGTCTTTCCAAATTACTTTCTGCAGGTAGGGGGCGCTGTCATGGGGTGATCCTCACCACTTGCCTGTCTTCTTGTAACAGATTTTTTACCCTTTCAAAACACAGGAATCCTGCCTTTAGTCTGCAAGGCTGCCTTGTCCAATCTGTTTTGAATTTTGGATCACCTGGTACACTGTTGTAGGGGGTCTTGCTTGATCAAACCATGTTAGTCTGGAAGGAATCCATTGCCTTTTATTTTCTGTGGAAACAAAAATAGAAATCCTTCCTACATTAACCTGTACTTGAATTTTGGAGTCAAATCATTTTTAAAATATATAAATTGGATTGATCCAGCAGCATTTGTTTTAATAGCTATTGTTATTTCCTCAACAGTCAAACAATACATGGACAATATAATACTGTACAGTATCCAGATTTGTTCCATCTTTATGTGGCTTTTTTATTAGTCTGTTTCTTTTACTTCTATAATTTCATTTTTTGAGACAGGATCTCACTTTATAACTCTTATCTGTCTTGGAATTCGCTCTCCATACCAGGTTTACTTTGAAATCACAGAGATCTGCTTGCCTCTGTCTCCAGAGTGAAGGAATTAAAGGCATGTGCCACCACACCCAGCTGTTCTCTGTCTTTTTATTCTTTTTTAAACCATTTTATTCTTTTTCTTTTTCTCTGTAAACCTTGAGAAGTTTTTCTTAATGTGAATCGACTCTGTCTTTACTCTAAATCTTTATCTTTTTGTGGCCACAAGTCTCTTATCTGGTACAAACAACAAATTGCTAAAATGAAAGCCACAGCTGTATTAGCCATGGCCTATCCAAGATGGCAGCAGATATCTTTACCACCATAACTATGTGCTGTGCTCACTGCCCTGGTCTATACAGCCATCCAAAAGCATGCTGCCAGCTTGGAGATATGATCACTGCTATTTCCAGCTCTCATACACATGATTCAGTGGCTAGCAGAGCTCTTTGAATGCCATGTGGTTTTTTTTTTTTTTTTTTTTTTTTTTTTTGCCCCTTTTTCTGAGTCAGGATACCTCCCTTAAAGGAGCCAAGCACCAAGCAAATCTCTGTTTGTCTTTAGCAAAACAGAACCCAACCGAGAAAAATGCTGCTACTAAGAAGCCTTGCTTATCTTTGTTTGTTTAGTTCCTAAAATCATTTTTAAGTTCTTCTTAAGTTTTAAGTGGAAGTACTTCGCCCCATGTTGGCTGCCATATGTTATGAGTAAGTTTTCTGCTAGCCTAGTCCCACTGCCAACTAGCCCAAAATAATACACAGAGACTCTGTATTTGATATAATTCTGTTGGCCAGTTACTAGTTTCTTATCAGCTAGCTCTGCCTTAATTATTAACCCATTTCTATTAATCTAAGTACTTCCATGTGGTCTTTTCGTACCAGAGAGAGTGGTCGGCATTCTGTTCTCTCCATTCTCTCCATGTTGACTCCTCCCTACTTCTTCCTCTCTCCTCCTTGTCTCCTAGTCCCACCTATCTTGCTTTCCAACTGGCCAACATTAACCAATATGAGAAACATATTCACAGAATCACATCTCCCATCACCATCCCATTCCTCCCACCAACACTCTACCCCATCCTCATCCTCAGGAACTGCAAGGACTCCCATGGGGGATCATTAAAGTCTATGTCAACATTTGGGGACCGACCTATGCCCTCCCACTTTTATCTTGTCTGAGAGAGTATCCCTCCTTAGGGAATGAGCTCTCAAAGCCCATTTCTGCATTAAGGATAAATGCTGGTTTCACTGCCCCAGGCCCCACAGACTGTATTGGCCCCCCAACTGATATCCATGTTCAGGGTGTCGGGTTCAGTCCTAACTTTTACTCTAGCTCCAAAGAAACATGACATCTCTAGTATCTAAGATGCATACCTTATTCTTGTGCACTATCCAAATACATACATGCATAAAAATAAATAAAAATAAGCATTTTGATAATACTTGAAATTTTCTGATACCAGTTTTGTCTTTCCTTAAACATTTTTGAAAACAAATTTTAACTATTATATCCACTAATGATTCATTATCATCTGAACCTCACTTTGTAGGCAGTGAATCAAATGCCCCTTAGTAGTCAGACATACACCAGACAATAGTCCTATCAGTAATATTTTTAATAGTCCTTCCTTCATTTGTTTCACTCAAGTCACCTAAAAACCAAAGTCATTTTCTGCCATAAATATTTGTTATGGCAGTTTTTTTTTAATTTCTGGTTCTTTCCCTTTAAATGTAAATGAATCATCTTAATCATTAACTTATACTTTTAAAATGAAATATGCAGATCATTCTATTAGTGATATGGTAATACCATTTACTATCAATACTTTTTAAGTAGGGAAATTTATCAAACTGTGTTACTACTTCAGAGAGCAGAAAGTAAAAAGAGAGTATTTAAAAGAATAAGTTTGTCTAATACAGAAATGATTTTTAATGATTTTATTTAGAATGTTTGAGTAAGGGGTAGTTACTTCCAAATTATATACATAGAAGGAAAAGCCTTGTAGGTACATAAAAATCATTGATACTGAATAAAATAAGTAAGAAAATAAAACCATCTTAAGCTTGACCAAGGAAGTCCAATAAGTACACAGATGACACTACTATTTATTTCAATTAGATAACCTAGAATTTGAGCTAACACATCTCTCTTGAAATGAAAATAGGCAGTAATGATCAACAACAATACTAGACTTCAAAACAGAGACCAACATTTCCAGTGGGTTTAAATAGACAGTGTCTATTTATGATTCATTAAAGTTTACCTGAAGATTCAGAAAAGCACAACCAGCCACAAATAAAGTACAGAGGTCAGGCATTGACCTTTAATCCCAGCAGCCATACTAACTAGCCAGGTATTGGTAGTACACACCTCTTGTCCTATGCATGAGGATTAAGGGATAAACTGAATTCTGTTAGTTCAAGGCCATAGTGACTACATAAAATTGATCCAATCCTAAAAAGAAACACCTCACACAAAGTTTATCTCACCACCTGCAATCACATTCCTTAATCCAAGAATTAGGGAAGTGGAGAAAGAAGTTATATGACTGGGAGGAGAAAGGAATAAAAAGCAGGAGGACACAGGAACTGAGAGTTTCTGCCTCTGAGGATTAGTAGAGACAGGATTGTCATTTTAGCTTGGTAAAGGTAAGATTTGCAGGCTGGCTGTTATGCTTCTTTGATTTTCAGCTTGAAGCTTGAACCCCAATATCAGTGTCTGTGTCTTTTATTTTTCATGCTACAATTGTTGCCCAGTGTTAAAGTATTAATTCACTAAAAACCTCTTTGAGGCTACTGGTCAAGACAAAAGCCTGGGCAGATGGGACAATTGCCTGAGTCAATTCTGCCTGTTTCCTTGCCTAACCAGCTAGGTTTTCTCCTCAAATCTTTGAGAAAATGTGGGATTTTATGGTTGTAGGCTTTTTGTCTAACCAGTCTTCAGCTGCCACCAAAACTTGGGAGTCTTTCAGGCTTTTCCTATGGCCCCTTCTCCTTAAGTTGCCACTTTCAGCTCACTGCCACAAGCTAGTTCCCTGATTCAGACATACTATACCTTACTGATCATCAACATTGTTAGAAAATTTGGTATGTCACTTGTGAACTCTTAAGGGAAGGGATTAGTCAAAAATGAGTTGTTTTCTCAAAAAACAAAAAAAAAAAAAAAAAAACCCATGAAAATTACTATTAAAATAGAGAAAATTGGGTTTCTGTATGATTATGCAATGGATGCTTTAAAAATCAAATAATTAATTAAATTAAGGAATAAGCAAGTTAACTGGGATTGGCATACTGTTATCATTTTGGTAATTTTTGTTGGCATTTTGATAATTCTTGGACTAACTCTTAAAATTGTAGTTTAAAACTTACAAAGCTAATTATAGAGATAGTTAAATGCAAACGGAGAAATAACTTGGAAAAACAAGTGCAGCATTGTGTTTTCAGGTTTAAAAGGTGTATATTAAGGTCTTAAGAGAAGCAACTGTGATTCATCCAGTAACCTTTTAGGAAGTTACAAATTCAAGAAGTCTGTGACAATGTTAGATTTAGGGAAATCCAAGGAAACTGCAATCTCATACGGCATGATTCCACCATTTGTGAAGCTGAAGATAAATATGTGGTAAGTTTGTAATAGAATTATCCCTATAGATTGCATAGAATTGATTAAAGCTGTTCTACAGTTCTACCAAAACTACAATGAGTCTCCTGGTTCAGAGAAGAGGCTAAAAATATTGAACAAAAGTCTGAAGCAAGAGGTATGGATATCACCCAAGATCAAATTATTGGAGAAGGAGATTAAGCTACTTTAGACAGGCAGTTTCTAAGATGATCAACTCTTGAGTTTATGCCGTGAAGAGGTTTTGAATGCTTGGGAAATAATTGTAAAAGCAAGAAAGAAAATGGAATAATTTACAAAAGTTGTACAGTGCCCAAAGGAAGTCTCCATGGATTTCTTACAAAAACTATCAATAGCAGTAAACAGAATGATGTCTGTTTCTGAAGTTAGAAAAAATAATAATTGAAACTAAGGCTTTTGAAAATGCTAATGACCAGTGCAAATGGATGGTTAATTATTGCGGTCAAATAAGGATCAGGATAAACAAACAGGCCATATAGATATTTATTCAGGGAGAAATAACTTACAACCTATACAGATAAACACCAGCAAGTTCCACCAGATACTCTCTTGTCAGAGTCCCACCAGCAAGAGAGTGTTCCGGGCTCTTCCTCCGACCTCCTTCCACAGGTCACTTCCTCCCATGGCTCCACCCCCAATGGGCGTGGTCAGTGCCACAGAAGGAGACAAAGTAAATATCTCACTACAGTTGATCCTTTAAAAGCGAGGTAAGCACCTTTGGAGGATTGGTTCTAAGAGGAAATTAATGTTGAAGCTTATGGCTTTTAAAGATACATGTATAGAAGAGGTGATTTCAATAGCTTTAAAGAAAAATAGAAATATCAAATGTTTTAGTTGTGGAAGATGAAGTTCACCTTTAAAGGATTTGTAAAAAGGGCATTTCTAGAAAAAAATCTTTTCATAAATAAAAAGCAGACATTATGCCCCTCCCTTCTAGATTAAGCATAGGTATGACAAAGGCAGGCATTGTAAAAAGGAATATAGGTAAACAAGAAATTCTCAAGGCTATGGCTATCTTTTGTCATTTGTAAGTGCATTGAGGGGCCTCTCCCAGTCCGCTGTGCAAAATCATATGCCAATTTCGGTTCACTTGTCACTGTGGAAACCACTTTCTAGAGTAATTAAATAGTATAATACATATTGTAAGAAACCATATTGCTCCGGATGATAGAAAAGTTATAAAATAGAGTACAACAAAGGCAGAAAAAAATCACAAAGTAAGTATATTAGCAAACTTCTATTAATGAGCAGAGACAAAAATTAAAAGAGGGAATAAATGATGGTATCAGTGAAGGTATGGAGAACACAGGTACAGATGTAACAACTATATCACAAGAATATTGGCATCCAAATTGACCTCTTCAGGAGGTAAATGTTCAACTTTTATGTATTGGAAAAAAAAAAGAGTGTATGATGGTTTGAATGTATAACATCCAAAAGACAGAGAGTAATATTAAAGGCATATGTTGCTAACATTGCAATGATTTTGTGGAGACATGATTTACTAGCTCAGTGGAAAACTCAGCTAAACATTTCCCCATTCTGAGAAACAACTGTAAATTAACATATGCATCTTGAAAATATATAAGAAGTTATTACTAATAACAATCACTGACCATTCATTCATGTAGTGCCAAGAAGGAGACATACCAGATACTAATCTTGAAAAGACACCGATAGCACTACTTTTAAAATGGCTGACAGACATATCTATATGGCTTGTGCAATGACCTTTAACTGTAGGATTTAGAAGAGGTGGCACAGGACCAAATCAATGCTCAGCATATAGAGGAATAAACCAGGTCTTGGAATTCTCCTCCATTAGTTATTAAAAAGAAATCTGGAAGATGGAGCATGGGACCAGATTTAAAGAGCTTTAAAATAAGGCAATACAACCAATGGGCTCTCTAGAGACTGCAATTCCTTGTGTTTTTCATTTCCTAAAGGATAGCCTCTTATAATTATTGATTTGAAAGATTGTATCCTAAGTATATTATTACAAGAAAATTACAGAGGAGAAAATGCCTTCATTGTGCCTACTCATAATAATTATTTGCCTGATAAGGGATATTAATGGAAGTTTTTCACATAGGAAATGTTAAATATTGCCAGCTTGTGCCAATAATTTGTACAGTGACCATTGGAAATAATATGTAAGCAATTTCCTCATTCTATAGTTTAGCATTACTTGGATAATATTTTTTTCTCTGATTCAACTGCAGATAAATTAAAATTTAGAAAAGGTGCAAAAATGATGCCTTGTGAGATATAACAACTTGCTAATGAAAAAAAATACAAATAGCAAACTCCTTTAATTATTAGGTCCCAAAAGGTACAAATTAGGAGATATCGAATACAGACAATCAATGTCTTTCAAAGATTGCTAGGAGACATTTCCAATATATGGCATATTATTGGGCTAAAACCTGATGAAGAGATTAATTTAAACAAAACCTTAGATTATGATAAGGGCTTAAATAGTCCAAGGGAATTAACATCTGAAAGTGAGATAGAACTGTCTATCTTGGAGGAGAAATTAGTGATTGCACCTGTGGATCATGCTAATCTGAAGCCTAACAGCATTGTATTCACATTAGCCTCTCGGTATTCCCCTACAGTGGAAAGATATTATCACAGAATAGATCTCTTTACCACATAAACCAAGGAAAACATAAAATTATACTTGGAAAAATTCTCTAAGATGGTTCTAAGAGAAACAGCTCACACAAAGATGATCTCAGCAGTTGTGATCACACTCCTTTAGTCCCAGAATTAGGGAGATGGAGATGGGAATGATAATGCTGGATAGAGAAAGGAATAAAAGGCAGGAAGAGATGGAAATTCTAGAAATTCAGTCTAAGGCTTGGTGGAGAGCAGTACTGTTTGCACTGAACTTTGACTATTTCAAGTAGAGGTAAGAGCTAGTGGCTGGCTGCTTGCTTCTCAGCTTGAAACTCAGTATCTGTCTCTGGGTTCATATTATTCAACCTGATATGAAAGCTACTCAGGGAGGAACACAATCATTACAGCTACCCAGCTTTGATTTCTATGAATGTTGGCTGTAACCAGCATAGTCTTATATTCCTGTAGATGCAGTAGTGGCACCTGTATTTTGTGAGTAACCAACACGTGTCTAATTGCACTCAATTTCACCAAAACAAGGGGAACCATTACTGGTAGTTTTAAATTAACCAACTAAAAGTGAGTAGTGAGGTCATAGATCTTATAATAGAAGCTACCATGTCCTCTTTACAAAACCAGTGTAATTCTAAATACTCATCCTTATAATATTTACAGTTAAATGATTTTTTTTTCATTCTCATCACAGAAGCTTTTGTTTTTCAGCAAAAGGAGAGCATTATAAAGGACCTCAACTAGTCAAAATACAAAGAACTACTGACTGTGCTTTGCCTAGTCACAATTGATACATCTACAACACAATTCCTATAACCAAGGCTCAAAAAACATTTCACACATTGGAAATGGGATCAGAAAGATTTTCAGAGCCAGAAGACTAGGGATCCTGTTGTGAGATTGTGCCTTTAATCTCTGAGAGAGAATATATAGCCAAAAATTTCAACAACAGAATTGTTTCTATGATACCATAATGGAAACCCCAACATCAGTTGAAATTCTGATGTACTTGAACAAAATCTCATGGTGTTCCACCGTTATACAAAGATCTTCAAAGTGGTTAATTACTGCTGAGAGTCAAAATTAACCTTTCCCAGGGATAAGGCTCATATGGTTTATTGAATACTGAGTGATCAGCCCTGGAAGTCTATACATGAATGGACAGTGAATGGACTCAACAGCTTATATTAGTATGTGTTTATTCATTCATATGTATTTCAAAAAAGGAGTGGTGATTTAAGAAGAGGAAGACATAAATGTCCAGGAGAGGTGTGTGAACATGGGAGCTATGGAAAGAAGGAGATAAAGAGAGAAATTATGTAACTACATTTTACTTAAATTTAGAAGAAGAGTAAGTGAGGCCTGTCAGTCAGATTGGAGACTCTTATTAACTTGGTAACCATAAACTTAAAGAGGTACCAGATTCAGGAGTTATCTAGTTTTTATAAGCAGAAATAAACTGTATGAATTTTAGAATGAGTGATCATGAAGAAGATTTTCCTTTCATATTAATTTACTGCTTTGTTAGAAACTTACAACAGATCAGAAAATATAGTTTGTATTTAAATATTCATAACTCTAGCGCATAGAATCTGTTTTGTGATTATTTCTGATGTTTGAGCATATTTTTATCTAATTTTCCAATTCCTTCTCTTTCTTGTATACCAATATGTGAAAATAACATGAGCAAAAAGGCTTTTATATTATTTTATCAGCCCTATAACATTTTTGGACCCAAAATGTATGAAGATTCTATCATATAAAAAACTGACATGTTTTTATACTTTGTCAGGATCATATCTGTTTTATCAACACAATTTGGAAATTATTTATAGTTTTTCAGTGGAAATGTTTATTTTTAATTTCTGGCTCTCATTCTCCACTATCTCTGTGGGTAAAATTTATCCATGCTGAAATTTGGAATATGCTCTTGGCTCGGGAATGATTTTTAAAAATGGAAACAATCACTTATTTTTAAAATGGGATTTCTAATAAAAGAGTGGGAGATAAAAGTTTAGGGAATGGAGTCATTGTAGATTAGCAATGTAATGAAATATCCAAAGAATACTGAGTCCTAATCTTAGCTTTTACTGTATCTTTAATTTTGCTTAAAATAGACAATAGATGATAAAATCATATTAATGAAAATAGACTAAAATGACCCAAATTAATTTGAAACAATTCTTGGTGTACCTCAATTTTGTGATAACATATTTATATCCCATAACAAATATATCTTTTACTAATTATTTTGGTGATTTTATTCATTGCAAGTGTATATTTGTAGCTATTCTGAGAAATGTTTGTTTTAACTATTTCAAACATTATTTTAAGTAGTTCTTTCTTTTCACTTCTTTATAATGCATCTCTACACTGGCAAAAATAACAGACATTCACTGGCCTAGATGACTTTCCCTTTATTGTTCTCCTGGTATGTTTCACCTGTGAGCTTCTAATGAAGTCTTATTTATCCAAAATATGTGTGCTACAAATGACTATACTGGTGCATTCTCTATTCTGTTTCTAGAATTAATATTTTTTTCTTTATGACAGAGCCTTAGTAAGTATTCTATTGCATGGAAGAGGCAACATGACCCTGGTAACACTTACAAAGAAAGTATTTAATTGAGGCTTGCTTAAAGTTTCAAAAGTTTATTTATTCTATAATGTCAATAATCATTGGGGCATGTGAGCAGATCTGGTACTGTATAAATAGATGAGAGGTCAGCATCTTGATCCACAGAAAACAGGAAGAGAGGACTATTAACCTGGCTTGGACTTGTGAACCCACAAAGATAACTCCCAGTGATACATTTCAACTAAAACAAGACCATAACTCTTATTCCTTACAAATAATCCCCCTCCTTGG
This sequence comes from Phodopus roborovskii, assembly GCF_943737965.1. Taxonomy (NCBI): domain Eukaryota; kingdom Metazoa; phylum Chordata; class Mammalia; order Rodentia; family Cricetidae; genus Phodopus; species Phodopus roborovskii. The sequence goes on along the minus strand of NW_026126221.1, from coordinate 10,678 downwards.
TATCCCAACATTCAAATATATGAGCCTATCCGGGTCATTATCATTTAAATGCCAGAGCCAGTAATTATCATATGAAATATTGTACATTATAGTAAAGGAAATATGCACTAGAAATGAACTATGTATGTCACTGTTAAATTTTAAGCATGTAAAGCATTTTTAACATGCTAGAGAAATATAATGCTAGTAACCAGACTGTAAGGACTTAAATTATATTAATTAAATGAATGAACTTGTAGAAAATATTAAAAATTTAGAAGAGCCAAAACAAATGTTAATGATATCACATTCTTCAAAAAATAATTTACATAATTTTCATATACTAATATGAAGTATAAGAGTACACACATCAATGAACACACACACACACACACACACACACACACACATATCTGTGTGTGTATACACATGCAGGCAGTTATCAATGGATAATTAAACATAAAAATATCACTAATATTCACTAATATTAATATTTATTAGTATTGCAATCATAATCTGTGTGCTATTGTTTGGCAATTTCTTTTTACCATTAAAATATTTATCAAGATTTTCTAGAAAGAAAGTGCAATTTTCCACATATTCTTAAAGTGAAAGGATGAAGGGAAACTAAGAGGCATGTGACAAAGTAAGGATTCATCATAGATAGTTTTGTTTGTAAGTTCAAATCTAACCATTTTAATTAGGAGACCCATTTATGCTTTACTTTCTCAGTGTAACTCATTATACTCATTTTATTGTATGGTCTTATAATTATTTTATGTGAAAACATTAAAAATGAGCATTGTGCTTTTAAAAATATCTAGTCATGACCTGTATATACATGCTCGTGTATAAATGTATATGTCCTAAACCAAGATTACTGAATAGAATATACTGAGTATATACTCCATATATAATAGAAAATTTTAAGTGTAAGGCCTACCTTAAAGAGTAAACAAAGCCTGGCAACACTCAGCCCCCATCTCCACATGTGAATGGCCACAGGAAAGCTCGTTCATGCACCAGAGATAAGTCCTGGTCCCAATGACAGTGTCTCTCCAACAGATGAAGCCACATAATTGTCACCACCTTCAGAGTGCCTAGTTCAGTCCCACACAAGTTCCCTACGTGTTAGGCCAGAATCTGTGAGATCCCATTAGTTTGGATCAGCTGTCTCTGGGGTTTTCCTAATCAGGATCTTGATCCTCCTTGCTCATAAGATACCTCCTCCCTTTCTTCAACTGGAATCCAGGAGCTCATCTCAGTGCTTGGCTGTGGATCAATTTATATTTGACAGAACATATTCTTAGATGAGAATAAAAGAATATGTAGAAATTAAAAAAATGACCAACAGAAAGCAAACTTAAAAGTATCTTGTGAGGTTCCCCATCTCATAATCCCATGTCTGGACTTTTTCACTTTTCTGTTTTTAAATACAGTTTTACCTTTTAAATTTGTCAGCTTCTTATATTTTCTGTATTTATTTAATCCTACAGATACTTTGCAAATAAAATATATCTACCAGTGTTGTACTTTTGTTGGGACTCCTGACAAAGAAAATCTATGTATATATCTATATGTATTTATTGTGCTTTTTCTTGGGTTATTTTCTTTATGTTTATTTGTTTTGTTCTATTCCAATGTATTTGTTTTAGTTTTGTATATTATTTATTACTAGTATTCCTTATAAGCATGCTTGTTTTCTATAACTAGGGAAAAAGAGCATGGATCCAGATGGAATGGGAGATTGGGTGGAACTGGGAAGTTTAGATAATGGGGAAACCATAATAAGGATATTCTATAGAAAATTCATTTTCAATAAAAGAAAAATATACTTTCACAGATGCAATATGAGAGTATAAAGTATATTAAAAGGATAATTGTTCAGTTCACTATCTGTAAAGTTTTGAAATTATCATGACATTTTTTTTTTATCTTAACACTTTTGCATTAGTTCTTTCAATCTAATGTTAAATACATAGAAGCATGTGTTTTTATATCATCTTGAGCAAGTATCCCTTTTTCATTATGAGATATCCTTAATCATTTTATAGATGTGGAAGTCAGTGCACTTTCTTTTTAACACTCATAGTCATATCCAGCTGCCATTTTATTCACATTTATCCTTTATAACTTTTAATTTTTGAAAATCCACATGCAGTTTTGTCTTAACATTTGAGGTTACTTTTCCATTTATGTGACTTCTCATACCTTTCCTGTTTAGTTAACACTTACCTGTCCATCTTTTTGATTATTCAAATATTTTCTTTTTGTTTCTTAAACTTTGCTGTTATTTTCTGACTTAAATTGAACACATTTTCACTTTTAATTCATCATAAAAATTCTTATTTGTCTTTCTCGAGTAAATCTCGACAAAAATGTTCAAATTATAATATACTCAGCAAATAACCAGAACTCTGTCCAGTTACTTACTATTCTAAATTTAATATTTTTCATCAATGACACACATATTTAGTCAATATAATTAATGTACAAGTTACTTTTATGTATTCTGTTTCATTTTGACAGGACACTTCATTAGTGGAGATTTCTTCCAAATTTTGTTTCATTGTTTCTGTCCAATTTTGTTTTCTGTCAACACCTAATTATAATTATTAGAGATATAATGTCATTTTAACAAGGAATCCCACTGACACATTTAGAAGTAACATATGAAGTGAGCCATTACTAATTATAAATCTTCTTAGGATGTAGAAAGAAAAGTTATTGGTTTTAATGTAGAGAAGGCATATTTTCACTTTGTTCATATTTAGAAAGTTTTCATGGCTATGTGTACTTGATAGATTTTTTTTTTCTTCTTTCATATCTTTTGCTAGGGATAAAAGGAAAAAAAATAGGTAGTGTTTGCTCTTTTGCCACACTAAAGTAAACCATAATTTTACATGGGGTAACTATTTTAGAAATGGTCTTTCCTTTTAGTATGGATTTCACATAGTTTTCAGAAAAGATCTGATTAATTATTCCAAGCCTGAAACTTGCCATCCTCCTGTTTCAGTCTTGAAGTGGTGAGACTGATATAAAAAATACCTCAACTTCTCCACTGAAAATGTTAACTAATAATAATAATACAAAATTTTACATTGTTCAAATCAAGGACTGGAATTGTCAGATTTTTTTTAAACTATGTTATTCCTAAAGGAAAAATGTTTTTAATTTAACTCATATGAATAGAAATTTTAATTTTGTGTATTTCATTTGATATGTCTATTGTGCCTTGCTTTATATAGTACTCTTATTAGCAATTGTTTTCTGCTTCATTCAGTTTGGCTGCATATAGTAAAGAGTTTGTGATTATAAAATTTAAATAAAATCTTTGTCACTCTTTTTTTGAGAGATTGCACCATTTACTTTAGGTTGCTTTATCTATTGGGTCTTAGCTATTTTTGTCTTTGTTTACCTCTTAGATTTAAATAATGCAACCAACAGCCCTACACTGCCATGATGCCTATGGACCACAACATAGCTAACTTGACATGCCAACCCTCAGGTTGCAGTTGTGTCACTCAGAACTTGGTGGTACCAATAGCTATCTCATAGGACTTAAGGCTTTCCAAAAAGTGGGAAACTGTTCATAATTGTGGAAATTTAGGCAAATGCACAGTGCTAATGAAGTTATAGATCTTAGAAGAGAACTTACAACCACCATTTTACTAAATCATAATAATCTCTAACAACAATCTATAAATATGTATCCTTAAAGCCTCAGATAAGAGTAGTTTTCATCTCTGTTCAAGGAAACCTCTCTTTGCAAAAGACAGAGACAATTACAGATTACCACAAGCAATAACAATGTAGCTTATGGATCCCACTTCAGTGAATACAACTACAAAATATCTCTTGCACTTAAGGATTAGGGGACATTGTGGATGATAAGGCAAAAATATATTGAGAACCATAGGATCAGGGAGTAGTCTGTGAGACTTTATCTCTTATGAATATCAGCAACTATAGGCATAAATTCTGTCAAAATTGAAACAGGGGATGAACACAGATGCCATCAATAGACTTGCCAAAGTGAACACAGGAAACCCGAGAAACTTCAAACATACACAAAGAACTACAGGAAACTATAGAAAGATTAAATTGGGAGAACTAGTCTTCTCTAATGGAAGCCTACACTGATTGCTTATCCAAACCCAAATGGTCAGCACTGAAAACATACACATAAGTAGCATTATAAAGACTGGGCAGGTTATATATAAGAATAAAACTGTACATATGTATACATATATGCATTTATGACATTGAAAAAAGAGGTCATGAATTTGAAAGAAAGCAAGGGGTGATATATAGGAGCCTTTGGAGGAAGGAAACAGAAGGGTAAATTACTTAAAATATATTGTAATTTCATAGTGATAGAAAAATATTCCAGGACTCACCGACACAAAGTTAACAAACTCATAAGGATTCAGAAAAATTAGATCTCACTCCTTTTTTTTTACCCATAAATAAAAGAATATTGCTACAGAAACCTCAGTAGTACTGTGTTCTTTATTTGAATACAGTAAGTAAGTTAGTGCTATGAGGTCTTTACATTATACTGTCAATGCCAAGGCAAGAACTGCAAGTAGCCTTCTTTCTAAAACTGTTGAAATGAAAGCAACCAATGGGCAATGGTTTCACATTCAAGAGTCACATATAATTAATGAACTATTCAACCACATCGAGTATTGGTTTGAATGTAAAATAAAATCAAAAAATTCAAATTTAAAAGAGAACTAACCACAACATTTTATCTGTTATTTTATGAGAGAAGCAAATGTGCTTCTTGTGGAAATATGTCTATGGCTATTATACTGGCTATAATAACAACAAAAGTGAACACAGTATTAATAATGTTCACCTAAGTACATGACAGAATAAAACTCATGATTATTTGAATACTGATTGGCAAAATATTTGTTTTCCCTTTCCCTATCTCAAGGCTACCATGTATGTCTTTCTTAGGGTCCTCCTTGTTTTCTAGCTTTTCTGGTGGTATGGATTATAGGCTGGTGATCTATTGCTCTATGTCTAAAAACCATATATCAGTGAGTACACACCATGTTTGTCTTTTTGTGACGGGGTTACCTGAATCAGGATGTTTTCTTCTACTTCCATCTATTTGCCTGTAAATTTGGAGATTCCATTTATTTTTTCATCCCCCGTTGAGTAATACTCCATTGTGTAAATGTACTTCATTGTGTAAATATTCTCCATTCATTCTTCAGTTGAGGGGCATCTAGATTGCATCTGGGTTCTGGTTATTACAAATAATGCTGCTGTGAACACAGTTGAATAGATATCATTGTATGAATATTCACCATTTAGGTATATGCTTAAGAGGGGAATTGCTGGATTTTGTAATAGATTGATTCCCATTTTCCTGAGGAAATACAATACTGATTTCTGAAGTTGCTGTATGAGTTTGTACGTCCACCATCAAAGGAGAGTGTCCTGCTTTATTCACCTCCTCTCCAGCATAATCTGTGTTTGGTGTTTTTTATTTTAGTATTTAGAAGAGGAGTAACATGATATCTCAGAGTTGCTTATTCACAATATTTATTATTATAGTTCTTTATTCATTCTTTTTTCCGCAGTTTAAATGCTTTTTTAAATTTTTTATAACCAAGTCCATTTAAATGAAAACAAACATTTACAGACAATATTTGGGAATTTGGGCGTCATTCTTTCCAAACTACTTCCTGCTGGTAAGGGGCGCTGTCATGGGGGATTCGAAGAAGATGCAGAAATCCTGGCTGTAGTCTACAAGGCTGCTTTCTCCAGCTGTTTTTAATGTAGGATCACTTGGTACTTGGGAGGGAGGGAGGGAGAGGGAACTGGGATCCACATGTAAAATAATAAATTAAATAAAAAAATGCTTTGACTCCAAAATTTAAGTTCAAGGACAAGTTACTGGGGAAAAGGATTATTTTTGTTTCCACAGAAAATGAAAAGCTGTGGATTCCTTCCAGAGTAATGTGGTTTGATCAAGCCAGACAGCCTGAAACAGAGTACCAGGTTTTCATTTAAAAGGACTTGGTTATATAAAATAAATAAATAAACAAAACAAAACAAAACAAAAATTTTAGTTCAAATATTTCAGCTTCAAGTTAACAATTTTTGGTAAATCAATTTACATCTCTAGTAAAATATATTGATATTGCTTGTGCTTCCATTTTCTTAATTCCCATAGTCACAAAAAATTCTATAATTTAACTTACTTGTATTAATATTCTACATACCAGGGTCACTTTTTATTTTTACTTTAATATTCCAATATATGTGGATTTAAATAATCATGATTACCTTAATGTTGTCAGTAAATGATGTTTTCTTACCACAGACCTTCAACATATCAAAGAAATGGAAATAAAAAAGGACTATGGTTTACACCAATATTTAAAAGATTAAAAAGAAAGAGTATTAATTTATTCTTTATATCTAAGAATATCTAACTCTACATGTACCTAATTACTTTATTTATAATTTGTTGCACTTAGAATTGACTAATAGTGTCTATGCATTGTTTCTATTTGTAATATGATAATTATCATTGTGAATCTTACTGACAAATAACTGAAGCAATGTATTACAGACATGCATAATATAGAATAATCGTTACTTTAGTTGTGGAAAACAAGTAAAGTGTATCTGCATAAATTTACACAAATAATTAAACCATCAATGCATATATAAAGAGGAAATGAAGATGACACTCTTGTGTGTCTGCTACTATGCATGAATTTAAAGTAAGAAATATGCAAGCTTCTTAGTTTATTCTTGTATTTTCCTTTAAAACCAAGGAAGAATAAGGATAGTATCTTTTATTTATTTCTAGTGTTTGACTTACTAATTGGTGCATAGATGGTATATTTTTCTTGAACTTTGAGTCAGGAGATTCTCTGTTTGATTTATTTCTGGTTAGATCCATACTTTCAAAATGGATTTTCTACCATATATTAGATCACCACCACAGTTTCACCTCCCTCAACTCTTCCCAAGCTGCTCTACCTACATTCTCTCTCCCAGATCCATTATTGCTCTGTTTCTCTTCTGAACAGAGAAGCCATCCAAGGGATAACACCTGCATACAGCATAACAAGGTACGATTAAAACTAAGTGAAAACCCTTATGTCATTGCTATATGAGGCAACCTTGTAGGAGAAAAAGTGTCACAATAGCAGGCAAACCTAGAGGAAGCCATTATAGGAATAAAGGGAAATCTAGAATAGAGAGATGTCCAAAGATCTTCATGGATGATCCCAACTAACAATATAAACAGTGGAGAGGATACCTCAAAACCTTTCCCTGATAATGAAATTGATGACTAACTTATATGCCATCCTTCAGCTTTCATCTAGTAGCTGATGGAAACAGAAGCAGAACCCTACAGCTAAACACTGAGGCTAACTCCTGGAATCCAGCTACAGAGAGGGAGGAATTATGAGCAAAGGGGTCAAGACTAGGCTGGAGAAACCCAAAGAAAACAGCTGACCTGAACAAGGGGGATCTCATGGACCCCAGTCTAATAGGTGGGAATCCAGCATAGGACCAAGGCAGAATCCTGACTGTGGGTGTAAATTAGGAGGCCAGGGCAGCCTATGCATACTCTGGTAATGGATCACAAATACGAATGGAATTTTAGAGCCCATCCCGCATAGAGGGATACTTTCTTAGCCTAGACATGTCGGGGAGGGCATATGCCCTGTTCCAAATGATATAACAGACTTTGAATATTCCCTCATGGAAGGACTCACTCTCCTTGGGGAGCAAAAAGGGGATGGGTGTTGGGAGGGGGCAAAGGAGGAGGGGGTGAAGGAAGTTGGATTGACATGTAGAACAAGTTTGTTTTTAATAAAAAGAATGCCCACGAAAATGCCAACCTACACAGCCAGAGCATACATACAGAAGATCTAGCTCAGGTTCTATAATTGTCACTTTGTGAGTCCTGTTTAGCCCTCTTTAGTTGATTCTGTGGGCTGAGTCAAATTTATTTTGCATTTGTTTTCATGTGATAGTTTAAAACAATTATTACAGAATGTGATGCCTTCAACAACAACAAAACCCATTAAAATTGACTGAATTCCCAAACAAATGATAAGAAATAAGCAAAGGTTTAAAATCTACCTCAGCCTCAGTATGGAAGGGGAAGTAACTATATGAATAAAAGCAGTTCCAGTATTATGAACTAAAAATTTGTATTACATTGATAAAATAGCTGTATAGGTACAATACCTTGAACACCATTAGAAGCATATGTAAAATATGTATTAATAAATCATTTTCAAATATATACCAATATACAGCATCTGTACTTAATATACAGATGTTCAATACAATGTAAATTATTTTAAACAAGTAGTTGATTTTTAAAAGTAGAGCCTGTAATCTAACTTTTTATCTTATCATATTTATATCTTCCTTTTTTCTTTTCAAGAGAAGATTCAATAATTTACCCTTTTATCCTATCATATCTGTATTCTTTTATTTTTTACAACAAAATCCTTGACTCTTATCCTCTTTGTACATCTTCCTTCTTGCCCATAACCAAATACATTTTGTAACTGATTGCCCTAAATAATGACAAATATCCATAACCATTGAAGGACCAACAACCAGCCACTCCACCTCTTGGAAATGTGGGTATTTTGTTCTTAAAGTTACTTACTGTTGTTTGTAATTAACTTCAACACATGTCCTGGTTTCCATTTTCAGGTCAAGATATCTTCAATGGATAACGGATGATTCAATTCTACTATCCAATGTCCCTCTGCAGCTGCTTTTCTTTTCTAATTATCCATTAGAATATTGAAATTTAAAAAGTCACTATGCAATCTACATTTTGAGTTCTTCATCTTCCCATTCTTCTTATTTAAGACATCCTTCAAAGTCCAATTTGATATTTCTATAACTGCCTGGCAGGAGATGTCATTCTGTAATATGTTTCTCATACTGGTTAATGAATGAAATACTGTTGGCCAATAGGAAAGAAAGATAGGCAGGATTAGGAGACAAGGAGGAAAAAGGAAGTAGTAGGGAGGAGTCAATATGGAGAGACTGGCAAAAGGTCCAGCCACTGTGTGCATCATCATTCCTAGGCAGGTGGGCCTGGACCATGTAAGAAAGCACATAAAACTTTCAGAGGAACATCAAGTAGCATTCTTCCATGATTTTGGCTTTACGTTCCTACTTAAGTACTTGCCCTGACTTATCCTGGATTATAACCTGGAAGTATAGTGCAAATCTAGTTTGCTTCTCTATTGTCATAAAACAATGAACAAATATAGCTGGGACTCTGCAGGGTTTATTTCACCATATACCTTCCAGTTTATAACTGAAGAAACCTAAGGCAGAAACAGGAGTGGAGGCAGAGGGTGAAGCAGAAGCCATGAATGGGTGTTACTTACTTACATGCTTGCCATGACTAGCTCATTCTGTATTTTTATATAACTACAGAGCATCTGCCCATGGTGGCCTGAACCATATACCACATCTATCATTAATCAAAACAAGTTCTCACAAACTTGCCTGAACAACAAGCTGATGTAGACAAATTCTCACCAAAGGTTCTCACATCCTAGTTTGTGTCAAGTTGTCAAAATTAACAAGCACACTCTCTTTGATGCCTTTTGGAAAGAGAATTTTAAACACATCAACAGAAGTAAACTAGCTAAAAAGGAATATAAGAAAACTGGCAAAGTCAGTAAGCAACACTATATGAGTATACGGTAGAAATATTGTAATTGAAAATATTTTGTTACAATGCTAATAATAAAGTTCTGAAGTTTAAAAATAATATTAGATTTCATTAAGATAATAAATGTGGAATTTTCAGCTCTCAATGAGCCACCTGTATCTCCTCACTACCCCCAAGGCTCAGGTAACATTGTACAAGAGGTGGCAACGCCAGAAGTTTTGAAGGCTTTCTCTTCTCGACTTGGTAGAAACTCACAGTAACTGTGTCACCCTGAACAACACTTACTTCTTTACATTTTTATTTAATTTATTATTAATGAATGTCTACTTATTATGCATATTGGGGGCATAATTGTGTACCACAGTGAATGTGTGGCTCAGATAACAATCTGTTGCTCTTAGTTTGCTTTTATTTTGTGGCTTTCAGTCATTGGATTTAGACTGTTTGAATTATGTGGCATGCACACTTGACAACTCAGATATGTTGCCTTCATCAACCAAAATAATTTTTTTCTTCTACAATGAACATGACATAATAGAATGAAATAATTTATCACCAGTAGAAACATACACACATACATTCACAATACAAATCAGAGTTCATAAATATTTCAAGCATACAAAACAGGATATCATTTGGAAATCTGGTTTTTCCTTTGGTTTTCCAATACTTACAGAACATGATTAATTAAGTGAAAAAATAATAAGATAATCCCGACAACCCTCCCCTCCTATACCTTCCCACTCTACATGTAGGGTGATGCCCTCAAGTAGGGGTCATCTAAATCTGTCAAGTCATTTGGAATAGGGTCCAGGCCTTCCCTCCTGTCTCTAGGTTAAAGCAATATTCCTCCATGGGGGATGTGCCCACAAAATCCTTTTGTACACCAGGAATACAAGCTGGTTCCACTGTATGAGGACCTTTAAACTGCTCAAGACTTCTAGCGGAGACACAGTTCAGAGGGTTTGAGTCAGCCCCATGCTGGATTAAAAACTATCA